>NW_019173132.1:0-83628 GCF_001831195.1 Colletotrichum orchidophilum | reverse complement strand
CCCCCTAGTGAGGTAGGTAGTGGAACACTCAATCCCAACCCTAGTCTCATGAATGCTTCCATCGAGTGTAAAGCCGCAAAACTTCCCTGCCAAAGAGGCCAAGTCGTCGAAGAGTGCATAGCCGATGATACGCCACGCTCCCGAATGCTTCCTCCCGAACCAAAATCCATTGCATTACAAACTTCTACTAGGTTTCCTCCGCTCGCTCTCTGCCTAAGAGCTGCGGTGCTCCTCTAATTCGACACCCCTAGAATCCGTCAAGGTTGAGTGGCTCCAGTCGGTTCGAGCCTCGTGATAATTAGAATTGTTGACCGAGACCATTCTTGGACTGTCTTTTGCTGAACCGATTACGCTTGGTAGTGGAAGCCGAATCCTCCAGGCTGGCCTGGCTTTTGCTGAGATGGTTCCGACCGGACCGGTCGCTGACGCTGAAGCCGTCGGGGTACACTCCTCGGCCACCAAGAGTACTAGCTGGGCTCGACACCGTGGACGAAATATCAAAACCGTTGTCGCCGGCATAAGAAACAGAGAGGTTTTGAGACAATGCCAATTCCTTGGCTCTTTCCAAAGACTCTATCCAGTCGTCGGCTGTGGTGCCGTTCTCTGCAGAGCCGGAGCTCCCCTTGGGCTCCTCAAATGTGTAGTGTACGCCACCCTGTCGGATTTTAGATGAGCGGCGAGACTTCTTGTCCAGGATACTTACCGCATCGACACACCATACAGTTTGGCCCTTCACGTCAAGCTGCGTCCTCCAGGTGCATTCGGGGGCAAGCAGTGAAATCTCTTGCTTGGCGCGCTTTTCTTCTCCGCCAGCCGGCGCCATCAGTATACGACCGCTCGAAGTCACCATTACCAACCTCTGTCTCTTCTTGGTTGTACTTCCACCAAAGAACCTCGAGAGCTTCTTGTGTCCCTCAATGTGCTCGGCACCCCTGCCGTGGCCACTCGGCAGGGGGCTCGAGACAACCATCAAATCACCGAGTTTGAGGATTCTCTCATTGTTCTTCGTTAAGACTGGGGACCACTCAATATCCAGCTGGGTCGGAGGAGGAAGTTCCGTGATGATTCTGGCCGGTCGGGCGGTGCCGTTCAGGGCTGAAGTTTGCGGCTGAGAGCTTCTGGGCGGCGCTGTAGGGTTTGTACTGTTCCCCACGCCATTAAGTTGAATCACAGTCTGTTCTTGAGGCATGGGATTATAAGGTCGAAGCCGTGGAGCCTTGGTTCTCCATAGGCCCTTGCCAAACGGATGTCCGTCAAAGAATTCGTGGTTTTTGATGTGCTCGACAGTAAGACGACGCGCTGGATCAAGGACCAAGCACCTCTCCACTAAGTCGCGAGCTGCTGGCGGAAAGGCGGTGGGGAAGTCGTACTCCAGGTTGACGATCTTCTGAAACGTGAGGTATTCCGTCGCGGCCTTGAAGGGTGGACGACCTGCCAATAGCTGATATACTATGCAGCCGAAAGCCCATAGATCGCTCGCCTTGCAGGCGTTTTTGCTCGTCAAAAGTTCGGGGCTGACATACTCGGCAGTGCCCACGAATGAAGCCGCCCTATTGTCGTCGTCAGCGTCGCTGCGAGCGCTCTCCGGCAGTCCCCGCGCGCTTTCGCCGGCGTTCTGCGGCTCTCTCGGATCCTTGAGTAGCTTGGCTGTGCCAAAGTCTGTGATCTTCACGTGCATATGGTCGTCCAACAGGACATTCTCTGGTTTGAGGTCGCGGTGAATGACTCCTCTTGAATGCATATAGTCGATGGCGTCTAGTATTTGGGCACTGTAGAACCTCGTGCACTCCAGATCAAAGGAGCCAGTCTTTTTCAGCACTCCTAGCAGTTCGCCGCCGTTGCAAAGGTCGAGGACGTAGTATAGAGATGCCTCGTCCTGGAATGTGTAATACAGGCGCACGATACCCGGGTGTTCGGTAAGACGGTTCAAGGTATTCTTCTCGATGTTGACGTACTTGATCTTCTTCTCCTTGATGATGTGCTTCTTCTCGAGGACTTTGATGGCGTACTCTTTGAGAGTTTGTCGATCAGTGGCTAAATAGACCGTACTATACGAACCTTCTCCGAGCACACGGCCAAAGGCGAAGTCTCTAACTCCCTTCTTGACATGTCGAATGACCGTCTTGCCGTTCGAATCTGTTTCCCTCCGCACACCGACAGCGGCACCACGGTCTTTCCACTCCTCGCTACTGGTCGGTAGCGGCGCCTCTGGTCCATAAGCGTCTTGCGGGCCCGACGGCGCTGCTGTTGCCGAGACATATCCACCGCCCATGCCTTTCGAGCTCCTCCGTGGAGGCAAGGTTCCAGAACCAGGAGGCAACTGAGATTGACGGACCGGGTTTGCCGGCGCTCTGTAACTTGGTTCCCTTGTTGGTGTTGAGCTGCCTGGATAACCCTGGGCGTGATTAGAATCCTGCCTCGCGAGCATTCCATAGACAGAATTCCGCGACCGGTCGCCCTGGGGTTGCGGTTGATGAAGCGGATGTCCTTCTTCAGGTGCCACGGACTGATGACTGTATAGTGCAGAGATAGGGCGCGCTGTCGGTGAAACGGAAGAGCGGCTCCCTGGAGCTCTGTCGAGGTCGGAGTATGGAGAGACGGGCTGTCGGTAGACGTCTGCTCGCATTTCGGCACTGGGGCTCGTTCGGCGGGGTTCGGCAAGGCTTGGCGAGCCATCATAGGCCGGGGACGCTCTCCCGGACGCGGACGATTGTGTGTGAGATATGGGAGACAGCAAGGTGTCTGACGCGGAAGTAGACCCAAACGGACTTGGGGATGTTTGTGTGGTCGGTTCCTCGAGGGGTACTAGATTGGGATGGGCGTCAGGTTGATATTGATGCTGTTGTTGACGGCCATGTTCTGGTTGCCGGTCGGTGGATGATGGTGCGTCGGCAGCATCTTGGGGGTCGCTTGGAGAGGCATCGGCGTCATCTGGATTGGCTATTCGTAGTCCCCCGAGGGCCCTCGATAGACTGAGGTCCCCATTCATGATTTGTGTTCAAGTCAGGAGAGGGCAGGTGGGAAGGGGAGGGGTGGAAGAAGAGGGAGAGACAAGGTCGGAATGAGGGCGACAGAATGACGATGGCAGAGATTGATATGGGCAGGAGTGAAGGTGACGTGGTGGTGAAGATGAGGTACGAGTGTGGGTATGTGGCTCGGGATGCCTCATGAGATGGCCAAGTGAGGCGAGTTAAGGAACGACGCGGCGCAGCACAACAAAAAGCGGATGCGAGATGAGTGAGGTCGTCAGTCCAGCGCCGGAGAAGGTCAGGCAAGGGTAAGACTGGACAGCATCGGAGTCCACATCGACCACCACACAACGTCCCGTCCAGGCAGTGCAGGCAATTGCTGGTTCGGATAAGGATAAGGCGAGGTGGTGAGGTAGAGTAGGGTAGGTAGGTAGGCAGATCCGATTCTGCAGGATGTGTTGCGGAGGGAGGTAGGTACGTGTGCAGTCTGGTGCAGCTTGGTGCAGTTTGGCACACTTGGGTCTCTCCATCATCTCCATCCATAAATTTAGTAAAGGTAATCCACCCGCCCAAAAAAAAAGGCGCCTAAGGTACCGCGTACCTACTAATTACGTAGTCGCACAGTGGTAGGCCCCATTAATTGCAGCGATGGCAGGACATGGTGGCAGCGCCTTAAAAACTGGCATTCAAGCACCCCGGTACATTTGTCCCCTGAATAAGTATACTCAGTTTTGGCCTTAGGTACCTTGGACTTGGGAGCTCCATGTCCCTTTAGGCCTGGCTGGTGAAGACTCCACAGATCTAGGTAGGTGGACGAGGATGCCTACCAATCCCCGGTGTTCAAGAGGTGATGCCGGACGGGGGTGGATAGACCCCCTTTCTCCCACCTCCAGTTTCTACGTGTGGTAGGGTACAGACTGCCGTATCTACCTTGACCTCAGCGCTTCAGCAGTCAGCACCTCCCATACCCAGATGGGACTACACATTTTCTCCACCAGTCCAAGACAGATTTGCCGCAGGCCCGTACGAACCCGAACGCCTACTCCCGAGGACCGATAAAGTTCCGTCCTTGCCTTCTTCCATCTTTTCCATGCTCATCCAGCTCACGGCCTTGATCTTCCTCCTCCACCGCCCTATCCGCCACCATGTTGCGAAGCTCTGTGTATAGAGCTGGCACCCGGGTGCTTCATACCTCAAAACCTACGAGCTCATCATCATGCTTCTCTACTATCGCGTCGCGAGCCTCGCCGAGGAAGCTCGCTGCTGCCCGTCGCCCCCTGGCCTTGACCAGCCAACGTCACTATGCGAGCGCGACCGACTCTGCCCCGAACCCCAACGACAACTTCTTGTCTGGCAACACTGCCAACTACATCGATGAGATGTACATGCAGTGGAAGCAAGACCCCAAGAGCGTTCACGTCTCATGGCAGGTCTACTTCAAGAACATGGAGAACGGCGACATGCCCATCGCCCAGGCCTTCACTCCTCCTCCCTCTCTGGTTCCTGGTGCCATTGGTGGCGTTCCGGCACTCGGCGCTGGTCTCGGCCAGGGCTCTGAGATCACAAACCATCTGAAGGTGCAGCTTTTGGTGCGCGCCTACCAGGCTCGGGGCCATCACAAAGCCAACATCGACCCCCTTGGCATTCGAAACGAATCTCAGGGCTTCGGTAACATCAAGCCCAAGGAACTTACTCTTGAGCACTACCAATTTTCCGAGAAGGACCTCGATGCCGAGTACGAGCTTGGACCTGGCATCTTGCCGCGCTTCAAAAAGGACGGCCGCGAAAAGATGACTCTCCGCGAGATTATTGACGCGTGCGAGAAGATTTACTGCGGTGCCTACGGCATTGAGTTTATCCATATCCCCGACAGAGAGAAGTGCGACTGGCTGCGCGAACGGATCGAGGTCCCCCGACCTTTCAAGTACTCCATCGACGAAAAGCGCCGCATCCTTGATCGTCTAATCTGGAGTTCCAGCTTCGAATCGTTCCTTGCCACAAAATACCCAAATGACAAACGTTTCGGCCTCGAGGGCTGCGAGACTCTCGTTCCCGGTATGAAGGCTTTGATCGATCGCAGCGTTGACTACGGCGTCAAGGATATCGTCATTGGCATGCCTCACCGTGGTCGTCTGAACGTTCTGAGCAACGTTGTTAGAAAGCCCAATGAGTCCATCTTCAGTGAGTTTGCCGGAACTGCCGGCGCTGAGGACGAAGGCTCTGGTGACGTCAAATACCATCTTGGTATGAACTTCGAGCGCCCTACACCTTCCGGCAAACGCGTCCAGCTTTCTCTCGTCGCCAACCCCTCTCACTTAGAGGCGGAAGATCCTGTCGTTCTCGGCAAGACTCGCGCTATCCAGCACTATAACAACGATGAGAAGACGCATCGCACTGCCATGGGCGTTTTGCTCCACGGCGATGCCGCCTTCGCTGCGCAGGGTGTCGTTTACGAATGTCTTGGGTTCCATTCTCTCCCTGCCTTTTCTACAGGTGGCACGATTCACCTCGTCGTCAACAACCAGATCGGTTTCACCACCGACCCCCGTTTTGCCCGCTCCACGGCTTACTGCACTGACATCGCCAAGGCCATCGATGCCCCTGTCTTCCACGTCAATGCCGACGATGTCGAGGCTGTCAACTTCGTGTGCCAGATGGCCGCCGATTGGCGTGCTGAGTTCCAGCAAGATGTCATTGTCGACCTAGTCTGCTACCGAAAGCACGGTCACAACGAGACCGACCAGCCCTCTTTCACCCAGCCTCTTATGTACAAGCGCATTCAGGACCACGAGTCTCAGATCGCCATCTATGTCAGCAAGCTTCTCGAGGACGGCAGCTTCACTAAAGAGGATATTGAAGAGCACAAGCAGTGGGTGTGGGGTATGCTGGAAGAGAGCTTCTCCAAGTCCAAGGACTACCAACCCACGTCCAAGGAATGGACCACATCTGCGTGGAACGGTTTCAAGTCTCCCAAGGAGCTTGCGACTGAGGTCCTTCCCCACCATGAGACAAGCGTGGACAGCAAGACTTTGAACCACCTTGGCGAGGTCATTGGCAGCACCCCCGAGGGCTTCCAGCCTCATCGCAACCTGAAGCGCATTCTGTCCAACAGGACCAAGTCTGTCGTCGAGGGTAAAAACATCGACTTTCCCACCGCGGAAGCCCTTGCTTTCGGTTCTCTCGTCACCGAGGGTCACCACGTTCGTGTTTCCGGTCAGGACGTCGAGCGTGGAACTTTCTCTCAGCGCCATGCTGTTTTCCACGACCAGGAGACTGAGGACACCCACACTCCTCTTCAGCATATCAGCAAAGACCAGGGCAAGTTCGTCATCTCTAACTCCTCTTTGAGCGAGTTTGGCGCCCTCGGCTTCGAGTATGGCTATTCTCTGTCTTCTCCCAACGCCCTTGTCATGTGGGAGGCCCAATTCGGTGACTTCGCCAACAATGCGCAGTGCATCATCGATCAATTCATTGCGTCCGGTGAGGCCAAGTGGATGCAGAGAACTGGCCTTGTTGTGTCCCTACCCCATGGATACGACGGCCAGGGTCCAGAGCACTCTTCCGGTCGTCTTGAGAGATGGCTGCAGCTGAGCAACGAGGACCCTCGCGTCTTCCCTTCCCTTGAAAAGCTGGACCGCCAGCACCAGGACTGCAACATGCAGGTCGCATACATGACAAGCCCTTCCAACCTGTTCCACATCCTTCGTAGACAAATGCACCGCCAATTCCGCAAGCGTAAGTCCACTCTGATCATTCTATCATCATAGGCCTTGTTGCTCACGATCACTAGCTCTCATCATTTTCTTCTCCAAGGCTCTGCTCCGCCACCCTCTGGCTCGCTCCAACATCGAGGAGTTCACTGGCGACTCTCACTTCCGCTGGATCATCCCCGACCCAGAGCATGAGACTGGTGCCATCAAGCCCAAGGAGGAAATTGAGCGTGTCATTCTCTGCTCTGGCCAGGTCTGGGCTACCCTGTCCAAGTACCGCGCCGACAACCAGATCGACAATGTTGCTTTCACCCGTATTGAGCAGCTGAACCCCTTCCCCTGGCAACAACTGAAGGAGAATCTCGACCAGTACCCCAACGCCAAGACCATTGTCTACTGCCAAGAGGAGCCCCTCAACGCTGGCGCCTGGAGTTTCGTACAGCCCCGTCTTGAGACTCTGCTTAACAACACTGAACACCACGACCGCAAGCATGTCATGTACGCCGGCCGTGGCCCTAGCGCATCTGTCGCCGCGGGTAACAAGGGCCTGCACAATAAGGAGGAGCAAGAGTTCCTGGAGATGGCTTTCTCTGTCAAGCAGGACAAGCTGAAGGGCGAGTGAAAAATGAACGACTTTAAACAGACATGATACAGCGGGTGGATGGGAAGAGCCTTAGGACGGGCGCGGGCAGGTTCAGAACAGTGGGAGCGATGCGTTCCTTGTGCAATTGTAAAATAAACCTTTGAGTAATACCACACATGCCTCCATGACGGAGAGGTTGTGCCATTACAAAAGTTAGGTGGAAGGGCACGGCATCCTAGATATATCGCACCGAACACAAACCTGGCGGATAAAGGCACATGCCGCCAGAGAAACAGCTTCTGCTACTTGATGCTGGAAGCAAATTTATTCGTTCAAACAATATGTCTCTCACGCTGGTTTTTCCGAAGTCGATTTTGGCTCTTTGGATAAGGAGATGCCGACGACGGCCTCGCACAGCATTTTAGCCCGGGTATGTTGCGATCCCCATACAAACCCATCCAGAGGTGTTCTATTTAACTATTTAACAACCACTGGGCCCTCTTCTTCACCTCGCAGAGCCCCATCTCTGTGAAGCTGATGATGTATCTATCCAGCATTACGCCGCCTCGTATATATATTTGCTGCACAATACTTTACGCGTACTAGCGAGCATCGCTTGTCTTTCTCCATCACTAATCTCTCGTCCCGCAACTATTCTCCGATTTGCCCATACTGCGTACACCCTGACCGGGTCATAGAGCTTAGCTTGCCAACCACGTCAGCAACGCATCCACCTTCTTTCAGTGGCCCGCCGACCTGCAACATGTAGGTGACCTAGGGTGGGTACGAAAGGCCACTGGCAATGACTGATCGTTGGGTCAGGTATTCCTGCTGAGCAGCTGAGTCAAGGCTTGACCCAAAACCTTGATGCCAAGGCTGGGCTGTCGCCATTCAGCGAGTAAGATGTTGCTCGGTTCGAAGCACTAGCAACACCTACCACCTTAGTTTAGGTATGGTAAAGTAGCACGGTTTCTGAAAATTTTCCAAGCAACCTCTCATTGGATCGCGTCGCGTGGGCGCTGAACTTGCCAGAGGCTCGCCTATGCCGGATGTACTGGAGGATGAAACAGGGCTGCAGGAGTGGAATCCCCAGCATCGAATGGTCATGACACTTGGGAAACGCCCAGAAGCGTCAGAAGAACCCAAACATGCAACTCCACGCTCCCGCTAGTCTCCGAAACCCGGTTGTCAGCCGTGCCAGGCTTATGGTGAGCTGGATTTGTGGCAAGTTCTCCAAGGATTGTCAATCTCCCAATTCGTGATTATTCAGTTCATTATCGTTAGTATTGTGCTTTTTGTGACCCGTTTTCCCGCTAAGCCAGGCCTATTTGTCATGATGAATTATAAGTGAATACCCCAAGCCGCCATGCCATCCAAAAAAAAAAAAAAAAAAAGAAAGAAAGAAAGAAAGAAAGACCAGCGCTATGCCTCATCCCAAAAAGAAGAGCCCCATGACCGTACTTCACGCCCATATTCCTCGGACCTTGGCTCACTTTCCGTCCCCATCCAGTCTGACTCTCTTTGATGGTCGTCCCGCAACCTCACTCTCGGCATCAGCGTCGTCGTCGGCCTCGCCCAGCTCCTCCTCTTGCTTCACCGCGGCGTCCGCCGCGCCCGAAGCTTCCCCCGTACCGTTGGCGGGCCTTTCCTTCTTGTGCTCCTGGTCCGCGGCATCCTTCATGAGCACCGCCTCGTCGTCCTTTGTGAAAATCTTCTTGGCTGACTCGATCTCACCCTTCTTCTCAAAGACCTCTTGGACCTTGCCGAGGAAGGCGTCGTTCTTGCGGAACGCAAACTCGAAGTCCTCGTATTTGACCTTTTGCCGTCCCGCGTAGTTCGCCGCGCGCGTCGCCTCGAAGGCCATGCCTTGGATGAACTCGGTTACAATCTCGTCGAGAACGCGAATCGTTTCGGGAAGCGGATTCCTCACGTCGCCGTGGGCGTATAGCAGTTGAGCCACTGCAGGATTTGAATTCAATTAGTCCGATCCCTGGGTATCGTTGAGCTCAAGAGAGGAAGGAACAGACGCTCGTTGTGGCTAAAGTTCATCTTGCCAACATTTTTGGCGGCACGAGCGCGAGGCTCCATATTGGGCAGACAATTCCTGATTATCTGATCCGGATACGTAAGAGTTTGCTGTCTTTTGCTGTAATCACTCCAGAGGAATGTGCGAAAGTCCCTTCGTGAGGCGCGTGGATTTGGTATTCGGATTGCTAGGGAAGAGTCGTCGAAGAGGAGGTTGAGGATTAGGGTGGGTGCTTGGGATTGAGTGACAGACTTCCATTCACGGCGCAGAAAGCTAGGTACCTTACAGATACCTTACCTTTGGCAGGTGCCTTATCTTATCATAACCCTGCATATCGAGCCTCAGGTTCTAGGCCCGGTCCAGAGCAAACCCATGTCCATGTTGACTGTGGGGGTGGCGCCCTGTCGTCCAAACGTGGCTAATGAGAAGCTCCAAGCTCAGGCCACATGTGGCACAAAATCTCCGGGCCACCTTGTCCACTCAGGAGAGGCTGAAGACGACGCACCCCTAGGCCATCTGTATCGCGACCATCAAGTTAGCCTGCCCATTTACCCAAGGTCCCCCGTCCAAGTCGCTATCTTTCCTTCTTAGAGGGACTCAGCTTGCAAACATGGTATGTCAAGCTCCGCGATCACATTGGGTATAACGAGGCATGCTGAAATGAGACATAGACAGCCCTATTCAACTTCCAGTCGCTCCTACTCGTCATTCTCCTACTCATATGCACATGCGCATACGTCCACCAGCTCATACCCGCCATTATGGATCGGAACAAGGACGGGTAGGCTCGTTTATGGCACGCAGTTATATAGAGATACATACGGCTGCTGACTATCAGACAGCTTCATCGGCATATTCTGGAAATTCGCAAGGGTGGGCGAGCGGTTAAGTCCATACATCAGCTTATGCTGTGTCGTCATGGCGGCAAGTCTCCCGATTCTCTGCAGCTTCACCTTCCGCTTCTAACCGGCTACGATAGGTTTCCATGCTCATCAACTAGACCACCCCCACCCCCACCTGTAAGAGCACGCGCGCGGAACCCTCCTCGACGGGGGGACGAAAGACTTGTTATATGGTTTGGAGTTGGTCTGGAAAATGAAATGTTGCTTTGTTAGATGGGTGCCAGCGCAAGGCGCAGGAAAGAGGGTACTGCTAGGTCAATATGACCCGCATAACGAATTCAATAGTACATGGGTATTGTCCGTCCATATCGGACGACTGGGGAAATAATGCAAGAAATTATGTTACCATCGATGGTAATACGTTGTGGTTCTGCTCTTGGCGTTGCTTTGGATGTGATTTACATCCGTAGACTGTCGTATAGATATCTCTTCCAGTTCCAGAAACGACAGTCTGTCTGATTAGGAACTCTGAAGCAATTCTAATTTCTTTGTGGACAACTTCGATGGACGCTTATCGTCTGAGTAGCGTATTTTTCCCGGGTATATTCGTCAACACTGTGTCAAACACAAGAACTTTGCATCGATGATTTCAGTTTCCCAGCAATTTACACCAAGCGAACTCGTAGAGCAAAAGCCATCTATGAGCTTATAGTCAGTGACATGGCGGCCTGAACTGGGAGCTGTGGTTCAAGGTACAGGGCATTCGTCTTTACAACCATTTTGTGATGGAATGATATGTCAACTTACATATTTCTAGAGAGGGGAGAGGTGCAGCTTAGCTCATGCGCTCAGGACTAGAGACCCAGACGTACTTACTCAATCAAACACACAGTCAACATGATTTCTATACTATAGATCCTGATACTAGAGTGAACGAAAACGAAATAAGCCGTCCATTTGCAGAGTTTGACTTTTGACTTCCTTCCACGGTTGACGATGCCCTCTGGACCATGCGTCCGCTGTCGCCGGCAATGGTACCTCATCGATTTATATGAGGGTGTTTCCTTCCGGCTTTATTGGCTTTGGTGATTAACTCGCACAGGATCAATCTTTCAACAGAAATTACACAATACAATACACACGCAATGTAACAACACGGTACCAGTACTATGCCCCAAATTCGTACCAATAACACAATAAAGTAATGTTGATAAGCGTACCCAAAACCGGCCGCAAACGTTGGCCGCAAACGTCGGCGGCCGTCGTGAAAGAGAGGACATACTTAGCCTCCATATTGAACAATGTACTGGTTTTGTGATTGCTTGATTCAAGTTGTTTCTTGTATCATCTCTTTGCTAAGGAATCAAGCCTGCTCAGGATTTCGACACTGACACTCACCCAATCGTAGTGTTGAAGAAAGGGACGCTCATCTGTCTACTCCATGTACGTCTATGAAAGCCCATGGAGATGCAGGAGACCTCTAATCTTTTTTCCCTTCCCCTATAAATATAGCACAGGGGCGCTGTCCTTCAGGAACGTATTCTTTCCATATTTGAGATTGCACATGATCCCTTCCTTTCCTCGAGTCATACTAGTGATGATGTTACATCAATGGTTGCCTTAATTCTTCGACACTCGTCAAAAGTAGGTTTATAATATCATACATCGCTTTCAGCTTCATCTTCAAGTGCGCTGCGTGAAGCTTGAAAGCAGCAACGAGCCCTTCCAGGGGGGGGCGGTATGATTTGACAGCACTTCTGTATCAGACTATAAACACCCTAGCTGGGACCAAGGTTGCAACGCTTAGGCCTACACCAATGGGTTGACACTTCTCTCGGAAGAGTTACAAGGCGACTAGGAGCAGAATAGAGCCAATGAAACTGAAGATGGGTAGTAGATGATGTGTTCCTGCATGTTACGCTTGTTATGTGATAATAAACCCCAGCACTCGTCATACAACATGTCGACCGAGGCTTTCCGTCGTTATATAAGAAACCTGATACATAGACAGCATTTTAAGCAAAACGAAAAGAGCAAAAAATCTGTAATCTGAGTTCTCAACATGTCCAAGACGGTCAAAACAGCAGGACTCATGTCGCTAAGTAATGTCGAGAATATCCTTCCACAGCCTCGAGCTATAGACACGACGACCGATATAACGAGGTGCTGAAACGATCGTCATCGATGGCTCTGCAGAAGTCTGAAACTAGGTACCTGGTTTCCCGCGTTACTTCTCGTCTCATCCAGCACACATCTACACGCCTACGCAAGGGTTGAACGACTGGCGCGTCGAGACGGATTGGACATCCGTAAGTGAAGTGTATTGGTATCTACGGCCGTAGTAAGAGGCCCCAAAACAGGGATTGTAATGCCGGTAAAAAAGTCTTGAAGTGGCTAAATCAGTACATGCGACTTTGCGGTCCTGCCCACTATTGCCTTCTCTAGCTCATTGATCGAAGATCTTCATAGACAACGTCTTCTCGCGGCGGACATCACGTGTGCATTCAAAATAGGTCATCGCCAGCACCGTAGTAACGGCCAATGATAGTGATGTAAGCAAAAAACTACCTGGTCACACTACAGATTACTGAGCTTGCACAGGGCGATTGACATGACGATTGACGCTGTCAAACCCTTCCAACTTCCTTCCCTCGTGCCCATCATGATACGGCGCTTCCGATGAGAGCCTCTAACTGATTAAAGTACGATATCAGAGTGTAAATATGACAGTAGGAAGGCGAACATGACTTCAGTAATGCTTCGTCTCCACATCTGATGGACACAGGACAAGGAATACATAGTGGAAGCTGCGAGAACGTAATAGCCAGATCCTCAGATGACCCCAACTAGGACTACTCCCGACAACAACCTCTTTAAGATCTTAACCAGTGCCCTCGGGTATATGTCTCGGAAAAGACGCAGGACCAAAGACCCGGGCTTGGACTCGGCTTGCAGAATCATAATAATCCAAAGTAGCGCGTGCCCAACCAAGATTCAGGTCCAATGCAACATCACCTCTTGTGTGCTCAAGGTTTTGACAGAGTGACAATCAATTAGGAATGGGGGTGGGGGGCAAGGCAAAGAAAGCAAAAAGACGGAAGTTGCTAAAGGGTTTTCTTATTTTGTAGTAACCGAAAATCTCGTAGAGAACGTCCGATTACAATGACGAATCAGTCCATCGACTCCAGATAAATCTACTGACCCCAGATCCTACCTAGTACCCAGTGAGTGTATGCTCAGCAATATCTCGTCCCTACACGTCTCTCCGCCACAGTACAACCAAATAATCGCAGAAAGCACACACTCACACACTCTGACGTCTGGGACATGACTCCATGTAAAGCCACGCCATGAGAATTCTCCAAAAGCCCCAGAGGGAAAGGGTGGTAGTGCTCTTGCATGAGATGAGAGACACACCCGCGTCCCGCATCGATGTAGAAAATCTCACCGATTGGATTTCACCCTACGTTCGTGTGTGATTGCGACCGTGGCTGCCTCAAGACCGTTCCAGCGTTTTTTTTTTGTTTCTTTTTGGTACAACAACAAATGGCACATGCTTGCTTGTTCGGATGCGACTTACAGCGGACGCAGCCGATAGACAAACAGCCGCAGGTGAGAAATCCAATCAGGTCACAGTCATGATTGGACGAAAAGGGCAAATATTGAATGGCAAATGTGACTGTTGTTTTCTGTCTCAGCAATGCAAAAAGTGCGCTATGTATCTGGATGTGACCACCTTCCCATGCAACGCCTAACCAAGTAATCATCGCGGCCAAGGCGCTCGCGAGCTTGATGCTTTGATACCCCAAACACCGTCTAAAGTTTCCATAAACCCCATAGCCAAAAGAATCTTGCGAGAAAAAGCTGCGAAATGCAAGATTAAAATACTGTAAAAAGGGGTATTGTTGTTCTGCCAGACATAATAGAGAAGCCCTCTTGCTTGGGCGTTTCGGTTTGCTTTTCTTTGAGACGAGCATCCCTTTTTGATTAGATATTGTTGTTTTGGAGACGTCTAGAATTGGTTCATTTCCATCAGGGTATCGACTTGCTCGTCTTCGGTGTATGCGAGGCCGGCGAAGACTCTCCAGTGTAGAATACCGAGGTGTGCCAAACGAGTCGCCATATCCTCGATTCCGCCATCGTCTCGAGTCTCCCGGGTGCTGTCAGAAACAGAGCTCTCACGATCTGGTGTGCCGGTTGATCGTCCCGAGCCTTGGACGCGACCGCCAGTGGCTAATGTGAAAAGACCGACTCCAGTGAGCCCACGGAACTCATGGACTCGCTTCTGGAGCTCCATCAGAAGCCTGTGGTGAAAGTGAGCCTCGACCTCCTGGAACAACGGGCTGTTGACGTCGCAGACGTGAGAAGCGAGCTTGGACTCGAATACCGGTAGCATATCGGCGGGAGCATTGGTGAACCGGAAGATCTGAAGAGCCAGTGAGGGGGCAATGGCCTCCCAGCGAGACTCGTGCCTCCGCGGCGGCGGCGAGGTGTGGAGCAGTGCGACCAGAGAGTTGTATACGTCCCTCGCCTTAGCTAAAAATTCCGTGGGATCGGACGTAGGCTGGGGTGGGAGGATGAGGGAAGATCGCGGAGATGAAGTGGCGGAATCACCTGAGCTGAAGGCGAGACTCGACGGCCGCGAAGGCGGGGTGTTGAAGTTAAAATCGGGAGTCATGGATAGAGGGCGGCCGCGAGGCTCCTCATCAAACTGTGAGAAGGAGCTGGCAAAGAGGGGAGCGTTCAATCGGCCGACCCTCTCGAGGTCATCGTACATGCGCATGCAGACCTCCAAGTTGATCGCGTCCAGCATATCTGCGCGGAGCTTGCCAAACCGCTCTTCGTCAAAGATAAAGGTATTTGGCAATGCCTTTTCTGATACCGAGGGTAAGACCAGGCGTGAGATGGCTTCAAAAAAGACAGACATCTCGCCGAAATAGTGAGCTGCGATGGGAGAAACAGAAGCGGCGTATCTCTGCTCGGCATCCCTATACCAGGCATTTGCTTGAGTAACGTCCAGCTTATTTCCCTGAATCTTTTTCTCGAAGAATTTGCGCTCGAACGGGATAGTTCCCTCGATCAGGATCGGGCGGAGACAGCGAATCTGATGGTTGGCAACGTCGAGCTTCATAGCCTCCAGCACGCTAAGCAGGCTCTTCATGCCCTTGACGAGCTCATCCACATTGTTCGTCCTGTTGCCGTTGCTCAGCTGGGTGTACATTTGATCAACCCACTCATCCCGCATCGGGGCGCAGTGTGATTTGAGCACCCGAGACAACCATAGAGCCAGCTTCTCCAAGTCTGCGACTCCTCTGTAGAATTGCTGCATCAATAAGTCGACATTCAGTCCCTCATCCAGGTAGATTCTATCTCTTTGGGGTACCAAAGTCTGAATGATTTCCTTGACTGCCTTCAGCAAAGAGGGCAGGCACCAATCATCATCCTGGCCGTGTGCCGAGAAGAAGGACTCTGGCTCCCTCACAAATTGAATAAGCTGCTCCTGAAGGGTGTTCCAAAACAGGTCGGCCTTGTGCTGCTTCCTCTTGCCCTTGTCGCCGTCCAGGTTGGGGCGGAAGTGCAGCTCGGGGTCGAAGTTGATATCATGGCGCAATTTCGGGTTGTGCATGATTTTACACACGTCTAACTCGCTCAGGGTCGCCTTCGTCACGGGGGGCTCAATGGGCCGAGAGATCCGGGGAGCGGATGCCTTGACCTCTGGCACGCTTCCGAAGTAACTATCTGTCGGCGCACTCGGGGTGGAAATAGTTGAACTGTTGGATGACGCCCTCGCCATTAGGGGTGCTGTCGTGGGCGTTGATGTATTGGAAGGGGGGTTGAAACCTCTAGGAGAGACTTGTGATGATTGCTTGAACTTGGGTTTGGCCTCCTCTTGTTGCGTCTGCTTGCCCGTCTGGGGCTCGGCCTCTTGAATGGGCTCGTTCTCGGCGTTGGCTCGAGTCGATGTTGACAGATGGCGACGGTTGCTTTCTATGCCGCCACCGGCTCCCTGATCACCCGCCATTTTGAAGAATCTCGTCCTGTCGATTGAAGGTGTTTTACAAGCACTGCTCCACTAGCCTTCGTGTCGTCGGAATTCGCAGTTTCGAGAGAGATTGGTCAGAAGCCAGATCCAGATCTGGAGGTTACACGCTGGAGGTTGACGTTGGAACAAGTTGCAAAGCCTAAGAAATCGAAGCGGGTAGGTAATTTGTGGTGTGGCTAGTGTTCCCCGAGGGAGCAAGTTAGCCAGAGTATATCTAGTTGAGAGGCCGCAAACAAGCATTGGTGGTTTTGTGAGACGGAGAAGGTCTCGTGAGCGACACACGCGGGCGTATGCAGTCGCTGGCTGCCGGAGTTCTGTGCAATGAACGGGGGAGCGTCGAAGGGAGGGGGGAAGGATCTCTGCGACTTTGCAGCTATCCGTGGCCGGGCAAGCCGAATAGGCTTATTGTAACTTACCGAATATGATAGAACAGAGATATGGTAGATGGGCCGTGAGCGGGATGCAGCGGCAGTTGCGGTCGTCGAGGACAGGAATCAGCGGTGGATGTATGTCCCGAGGGATGTTTGCTCAAGCAGAGAAGCGCAGCGCAGCAGGAAGGAGCGGCTGGACCACAGGAAGAGTCCGGTTTGGGAGCGTGCTTGCTGCAGAGGCACGGCTGAGAAGCAAACAAGCAGCCAAGTCACTTCTGGAATCTCGTTGGTTGGAACCGACGGGAGCGAGGATCCCGAGGATGCGGTCAAGTGGGTGTACAGTGTTTATCGGGTGTTGGTTGTGTATTGTTGGTGAGGAAAAAGT
The DNA here is from genome assembly GCF_001831195.1 of Colletotrichum orchidophilum. Taxonomy (NCBI): domain Eukaryota; kingdom Fungi; phylum Ascomycota; class Sordariomycetes; order Glomerellales; family Glomerellaceae; genus Colletotrichum; species Colletotrichum orchidophilum. Next base: position 66,699 of record NW_019173132.1, on the reverse strand, counting down.
GCTGCGGGAGGTCGATTGAGGATAAGAGTGAGGATTTGTGAGAGGAGGAAAGGGTGAAAGTCTATTGGAGGGTGAGAGAGGACGACGAGGTTGTCGTTCAGGAGAATGCAGCAAGAGGAAGAGTAGCCGGAAATTGCTCAGGGGGTGTGGGATAACCAGAAGTAATGAGGGACTGGTCTGGAGTGTCAAAAGGGTGCAAAAGGTAAGCCAGAGAGGGTATCCGTCTGTTGATTACAACTTGGGGATGAAATTGCAAACGGAGAGGGAAGGAGGAAGAAGAGGACGAGTACGTCTGTGAAGTAGGCAGGGACGTGGGAAAGAGGCATGAGAAATACGGTCGGTAAGTACAGTCAGGTCAGGCCCCAGCCCAGGTCAGGTCAGGTCAGGTCAGTGCAGTATGTGGCCAGGGAAGGGATGAGAAGGGAAAAAATAAAAATAAAAATAAAGGAGAAGGTGAGTGTGAATGAGAGTAGTGAGAGCGCCAGGAGGACTGGAGCATGTTAAAGCCAAACAATAATATTAAGACGGTAAGGTATGGGAGGGTAGGAACAGGTCAGGTACAGATACCGTAGAACGGTACGTACATACTACGCAGAGTCGCAGCGCAGAGAGTAGGTACCTGGAGGTAGAGAAAGGCGAGGCAAGGCGCGGCATGGAGGTACATGCATGTGTGTGTGTGCGAGCCGTAGCGTCCAAAAAGGAGAAAGAACCCAGGGAGGTCACTAGTCATCCCATGGCTGGTGGGGAGGTACATTGGACTTGGCTCACACATCCTGACCCTACATTACTCTACTGCATGGTAGAGTACAGAGGGGGTCGGCACACTAAACCGGACGACTCTCTCTCCCACTCTCTCCAAAGGAGCCACCTCAGAAGAAGGGGGGGGGGGGGATGGGCCTTGAGGTAGGTAGGTAGTGAGGCAGGGCAAGGTACTCCATACTCCGTTACATCAACTTCAGTGAGTCTCCAAAAGTCGAAGGACTGTGACCCCAAATCGGTACGTACTCTTTCCGCCGCCGGGCCAGGAACTACGGTAGGACCCAAAGGTCCAGGGGAACATGCGCTTGGATGGGTTGGGGGAACTTGGGTGAAATTGCTGGCAATGCATCCTCAATGCAGAGAAGTGCAGTGCCAGACGAGACCCTCCACACGCTCCCACACACTCACTCTCACACGCTACACACCCGGAGCTTCATCTTTTGGCGGTAGCACCCACTAGGCACTGGGCCATCCATCCTCTCGGCCCCCTTCCCCTCCCATTTGGGACTGGTCCTATCACTCTACCACAGGGCCACGGCACCCTATATGGCGCTGTGTGCGAGAGAAAGAGGGAGAGAGAGATTGTGTGTGTGTGGGAGAGGGAGGGGAGAGAGAGTTCTATTGAGTGAACAAGGTCAGGGCAAAAAGGAGGCAGTCCTTGCAGGAATCGCCTTGCAGGCGTCGGGTTGGTGTTCGTGATCTGCATTTCCTGCAGTGGGAGTGGGAGGATATCATCGGAGCCCTGGTCGTGGTCATGCTGTTGGTGTTGTTGATGATAATGTTGCCAATGTCCGTCTCATCGTGTAGGTAATGTAAGGCCAGGAGTGCCCCTTTCGTACTCGGCTCATACTGGCGGCGTGGAAAAGCAACTCTTCCGGTACTTCTCTCCTGTCAATGCCAGGTCGTGTCATGCCTCCTCCCTTCCGCTTGTCTAGGCTCTTCTCCCATCACATATCGACTCGGCATCCCTTCCAGTTCCCGTCCGTGTTCTTTTGGCACTTTGCCCTTGTCTCCGTCAGGTACGGTACGCCTCATCGACGCCTCAAGCCACAGAGTCCCATTACTTCCCCTCCATGTACAGCCCGCTACTTGCTTCTAGTCAGCCTTAGCGCGTCATCGTGGAGAGGTCCCTTTGTGAAGTCGTTCCCCCGTCTCCCGGGCCTTGAAAAGCCACGGCCACCGTCACTACCCACCGTCTATTGCCTGACCGCCGGCATTAACAATCATCAGCGGCATCGGCAGGGGCAGTGGCAATGGCAGAAGCAGCAGCGGCGGCGTACAGCAGTACAATGCAATGAACACCTCTTCGTCAAGTAGTTCCTCGGGGTCTCACCGAGTGAGAAACCAGACATGCGAGCCGCATACTCGTCTGCCACGCCACGCAACGCCATGGAGCGGGCCAGTACGTATGTCGACCTCCGCTCCGGCCGATACACGTCGCTGCCCCAGCAGAATGGCACTGGAGGTGTATCAACACGGAGATCAGGGTCAAAAGAGAAGGCGCCTTTGCTGTCGGCGGTATCGCGAGCAGCGACTGCAGGCATCGGGGACAGCGTTTGCATTTGCTACTACGGCAGCAGGCCTCGTCATTTGCCGTTTGCTATTCGTAGTGTACCGTCAACCAAACCCGTCCGGTGGACTGAGGAGGAAAATCTACCGCCAGTCACAACCAACCCATTGACAGACGGCTGCTAAGACGAGATAACTATCCATGCCGCCATGCCCATGCCATGCCGTGCCACGCTCATCGCACGCTGGGGCGATTAGCACCAAGGCCATCCCTGCGCCGGGCCGGGGGGTGGACGAACAACTCGTTTGGTACTCGGTTCTCTTGGGTCTCTCGTGGTCCACTCGGGCCTGTCCCTGCTGGCTGGAGACACTCAAAAGAACCACGACCCATGCGCCTGTCGGTGATCTCGAAGAACGGAACGCAAACTGGATACCTCTTGGAACACGCCAACCAGCCTCCCTCCTTTGCCTGTCTTTGCCCGGTCCTTTCCTGGTCATGTTGACTTCCCCAGAATAGCTGTTTCGAAAGGAAAAAGGGGACACGATGTGGCGTTAGACGGGCCAGGCCGATAAAGCGTCGTAGGGACGACCACCATGGCCCAAAACACCAGACTCTTGTCCAAGAAGACGGCGTATCCAGTTGTAGCAAGTAAACCATACGAAGACCCCGAACTTACAGCCAGCAGGCGACTAGTTGCGACGAGAGTTGAAAGAACATGGACACACGGCCTTCGCGGGCGCTCCGCCGTGGGCCGGCAGAGAAGGGGGGAGGGGCGGCATCATCTCAAGAGACGACCTCGGGCCAGAACTTTTGACTCGACTGGCGAGACAAGAGGGCAGCGCGCTGCGAGACGAAGCAAATAAAGGCACGGTAAATGAGTCGTCGGGCGTGTGCAGAAATTTTTTTACGTCAAAGGCAGAGGAGGTGGTGGTGGTTGTGGTGGTGGCGGCGAGTCAATGACCCTCGTATTGATCGACCAGCGGCACATTGTTCCAATTCCGGTAGCTGCAGTGTGGACGAAAAGAACAGGCTCAAACTGCAACAGCACCCGAGACTCTGCATATACACGAGGTCATGGTCAACGGCGGACTGCTCGTGTGCCATCTGCTTCTGCCTCATGGCCGTGGAGGTGGTGGAGGTCGTGGTACAGGTCTTGCGAATAAGTGCAAGAGATGAATCCAAATGGGGGGTCAAAACACTCGGGATTGTGCGTCCGTCCGCTCGCAGACTTGCGTGGTCTGCCAGGACAGGATTCCGAATGGATCGCACGACCATGCAAGGACGGTGGTTAAGAAGCTGGAAGACTGCCTAGATGAGCAGAGCGCCCCTTTCTGCCCATGATCCATCATCCATCCATCCGTTCAAAATGTGTGTCCAAGCGTTCGTGATATAATTCTTGGCGACACGGGGGAACATGTTGAGGAGAGGATAGGAGGACGGGATGTTCACGACTCCTCCTAGAGTCCAAATCCCAATCCCAGAGGGAACCAGAGAAAAAGCAAATGGGGGCAGATCATCAGTGGTGCGCTATCTTAGGTAGGCGTGGGGTTCCTTACTCTAACCAGGCCCGGGTTGAGGTACGGGGGTACGGGGGTACGGAGGCACTTGCGGGGGTATGGAGGGGCAGAAGAAACCATCGGAGTAATAAATGTGAAAAATGCCAGAGAAGGAAAAGATTCTGGAAAAAAAGAATAACACGGATCCAATTCCTATGATTAAAAAAAGAATAAGAAGGCAAATGGGAACGGCAAGGGCCAGTCGAGCCAACCCAGCAATCCGCGCCGTCGGTAATGGCCATTTGGATCCCACCACCCGCGTACCTTACGGGGGAGGAGGTACCGTCTGCTACGTGCCTGGCAATCGGGGCCGACGCCCAGACTGGATGTATCCCAGTACCTTCCAAGAGCACGGTACCTGACTACCTGTGTACATAGGTTCTTGGTCGACTTGCAAGGGAAAGGGGGATTGAGGGCGGGCAGCAGGGGGGATCCCTTGCAAGTTCCAGGTCCCAGAAATCTTGGATTGGATTCTCAAGAGCCATCCCAGCCCTTGTACCTGTAAAGAGGAGCAGCCTCGAAGTTGAAGACGACACGAAGGAGGAGCCTTGTGGAATCTCCCAGGGTCAGCTTATTGCCGATGTTGCTCTCTCGCTACCGCTACGCCGCTACGCGCACCTGACACCCTGCCTGAATCTCCCAGGTGGGTTCAAGGTGAAGAGGGAAGAGTAGGTGAGGTGAGCCCGGGGGACGCCTCCGATGTATGTTTGTTGAGCTGACACAAGACACTCGATAACTCACGACATATCTCACCCATGCTGCAAACCTGACATGTGGAAGAGGAGGCTGGCAAGATGCAAACCATTCGTACGGATGCATGCTGCTGGGCTGTCGCTAGCGTGCGGCGGATCAAAAGAGTCCGAGATGATAATTTGACAATTCTATATCATGTCGCCTACGCTCTGAACACAAAGCAAGCCGCCACCTCCAGATTACATACAATGAATGGCTACTTAGTCATTACAGACCACGCAATATGACAGGCTGACCAACAGATTCTCATCCTCATCAGGAACCCGTAGTAATGACGATGATGACAGTTTTCTGCATGCTCGGCCGAAGCTTTGCGTCGCGTCGCCGGGGCTTTTTGAGTCGCTATTTGGGATTCTTTGGGTCGGGGATTAATTAGGAGGATAGAAACCCTCTGGAAGAAACAAATCAATGCCTCTCATGCCTCCCTTCGGTCTTCTCCAAGAGATGTGGGCCGAGGTCGGGTATAATGAAGTAGATAGGATAGGAGGGCGGTGCCATGGGGCGTAATTGGGGATCACTAATCCGCACGGTACAGAGTATTGCGTATAGAGGGAAGACTACTACATTGCACACACACAGTACAGAAAATTCGTGGATGAATAATACAGACGGGCAATGCGATTTTCACAATTCACCCACAGGGCTTAACCAGGCAAAGCCGGTGCCATCTCAAGACAAGCACGACTCACGACTCACGACTCACGACTCACGACTCACGACTCACGCCTCAAAACTCACCAGCCTTGTCCCTGGGAACAGGCCGTGGGCCCCATGAACCAGAGTCTCAGACTCGCGTACCTATCCGTAGTTCCGTACGTTACGGACAGTTAAATCCTCCAATCGAGATCGGCCGGTCCAGACTCACTTGAACCTCACCATTCCTCCTTCTTCGTCCCTGCATGGCATCTGATGAGAGTCGAGCAGGACTCACTCGTCCGTCCCTTGATACCCCCGTATGCCTCGCTACGGGCCCTGCGGTCGGCCTTCATACCTCGACTTTGATTTCGGAGCCGGACAACCTTTACAATATTGGCGTGAACTGCTCTATTCAAGGGCCTCGGAGTACCCCGTCTCAGACAAGGTTTGATTCAAGGCTTAGACTCCAGACGTCGGTCGTGTCCCCCGCCATCGGTGACGGACCGTCACCGTGGAACACGATACGTATCTGGGTTGGCTTTCGACGCCTCCTCGTTCTGCCTTACCTCATCCGCCAGGAGCGCGCCACCTACCTACAATGGTAGGTATGCAGCATCAGTGAGGTTGTGGACGATGGGAAGGAGTGCAGGGCAAGTAATGGTGCCTGAGGGAGCAAGTACCTTCTCCGAGGCACGAGGAAAACGGTGGCCTGTGCGGGGCGTTTGTGTGGCTGCAACATCGCTAGAGGGATACGGAATGCGCTCCGTCTGTTGCTCCCGTTCCACTCATCCGTCTCAGATCCTCTCTGCCTTTTTTGGCGCTTGATTGCACAGAGAAGCCCCCGCCATCTTGAATTCTCCAAAACTCTGTTGCGCGCCTGCGGCTTGCCATCAACAACCCGGCTCCTCAGTCCGAAACCTCGGAGCTAGCCTCACCTCACCGTCTGGACAACGTTTCTTTCAAGTATCAACTATCCTTCGCAGCCACAGCCAAGAAGGTAGGCAAGCACGCAAGCTAGGCTAAAGGTAGAGCAGGATGCCGGGCGCCAAACTGACCCTTCCCGGAAAACCCCCTGTCTCCGTGGACTGTGGCATGTACACAACTCATCATCAACCCATCAATCCCGAGCCGCTATAGATATTACAAAGAGTATCCGCATGGACCTTGGGCCACGAGGCAGGACTCGCAGGACTCGGAGGAGGCAAGAGGCAGGAGGCAGGAGGCAACCGAGTGGCCGTTTCCCCCTTCCCGGTGGCATTAAGATTGGATCCATCTAGTTGCGATCCACGATCCACCGGCCTCGTCCACTCCAGATGCAACCAGCCACCAACAAAGCCGTCCTGCTGATCGGCCTCACAACCATTTCATCTCTTCGCTTCGGAGCTGTCGCCGTCTTCTGCTGCGGCCTCTGCTCATTCATGCATGTGGCTACACAATTACGACTGGAAATGCAATTTGATCCCAACGCACACGAGGACCATATGGAATTGACCACACATTTCTTCTTCTCAAACAACAATGCTGTCCTGTTGCATCCACGATCCATTCCACGCCGCCGCTGTAGATGTGCGCGACATCTCAATCGGTTACAACACCCGCCGGCTCCCCTTGACCAAGTAAACCGTCGACTTCATCGCCGGCACCTGAAAGACAAGCAGCTACGGCAGTAGAAGCAGATGCAATCGCAATCATGTACCAACTAGCTATCATCTCCCACGATCTTGGAGATTAGAATACCAACAGCCTTATACGACACCTCGCCCCCCGTTTTTCATTTCTCGTTGTCGCGCTCGCGGCATCGCCCAAGACTATGGATTCGAATCGGCCACCAACCGGTGTTGGATCTGCATTGAGGCGCCTGACCCGGGTGTGGATGCTAATTAACCCGTCTTTGGGTGCAAGCGGCCGAGATATCGGAGCCACTGGGAAAGTGGTCGATAGCGAGGCGAACGCCTCACTACCCGCCGTCGTCTGATGCTGCTGGGGCTTTGGCCTAGACGGTGCCCCCGGGAATATGTGCAACCGTCCCTTTCAGGCCCCGGGGCGCCCATCACTTTGGTCCAAACGCCAACGGCGCACGGCAAATGATAGTTTGGGCAATTTCAGAGTCTCGAGAGGCCGGCAACTGCCCGATACTCAGACCTACACGCTTCATGTCCGCGACGGCATTGCTCCATGCGTGAGTAATGGTGCTCGTCCGCCCCTGGCCCTCCATGTCACCCGCTCTCCGACCCAAAGGTGGCTCTGGCTTCTCGGTCCTCGCAAAGCGTCTTTCGGAGGGGGAACAAGATGAACGGCGGCCGGCACAGGAGCCAGGACCAGAAAACCGCCAGATTGGCAATGACGACAGTCGACTACCTGCGAATACCTTCCCTCTGCAGGGACTTTGACTTGCAAATTCCCGTTCCATGTATGCGAATGGATGGATGGTCGGGGCGTCGATGAGCGAGATCATCTCATCTTCATACAACCGTCCACCTGATCCTGTACAGAATCAGCTTTGCATCTAAAATTGCCGCCAGCCGACTCTTGACTGAGCTACCACCGCCCGTCCTCCAGGTACGAGTCAATCAACTTCTGACGTCGATACTCGACAATCTCCTTTTTTTTCTTCCCCAATAATGACCGTGTACATGCGGAGCTACGCGTTAACCACGACGCCTCGGCCAAGGCGAACCCTCCACCCCTTTCTGCCTCGTCCTGCCATGTGGTTGATGGAGCCCTCCAAGGGTCCGTAGACCGGGAACCGCGGCTGCCCGTGGGCGAGGGTCATCCTCGCACTACTTCTGCTGAGAATGAGGCTGCACAGTTCACACCACCGATCTATGGCCACCCTCTAGTTTCAGCGGTCCGACTTTGCAGCCCATAACACAGCATGTTCGGTTCAGTATTGGACCGTCGGCATCCAGGTTTAACGACATTCTTATGACCTTTCTGAACGCCACTTCGATTTTCGAGCAATTTACAGGAGCACTGGCCCACAGTCCAAGTTCTCACTATTCGCACCGGTGTCAGACCTTCAATCAAACCATGATCTCTGGTCGACCGGTAGTCCGGTATGCCCCCGACAGTCCAGCGGCTGTCAGCATGCTGTCCCTTCACCTTACTGCCGTTTGCGCCCCACACACCGAGATTGGAAGACGCTGTAGGTTCAAGCAGGTCCGGCCACCTCGTTCAAACCCGGCCCAAAAACACCCTCACCACTTGACCCAAGAAGCAGCTCAAGGCGCAAACCGCAATCCTTTGCAGATCCCATCGGTCCCTAACCAGGACTAATATGTACAACTTTCAACACCGTCGCTGTTAGAGACGCTCATCACTTTTGGGTAGCTCAAAGTCGCCGTTTGCTTGCATCCCACCACGCCGTGACGCCGTGGCACAGCTTCTACAGGTTGGCTCGTTCCGACCTGCCTACAACAGTACGAATGGCATTGCTCGCAACCCCTCATGCAACGCAGTTGCGAGCTTGTTGTGTGTGCTGCACTGTGACCACAATCCTTTCCGACGCGGCATTCCGGCTCTATAAGGTAGTCCATCCACATCGGGCTTTTCGACCAGCTCCGCCCGCGTGCCATCCATCGTCTGGACGCCGCCTTGTTGACAATATAAAGGATAATAAGGGCCCATGACTCCGCCCGGTTCCATGGAGCATCAGGCATTCCCCGACCACTGCGTTTTCCTCTACCTTCCGGACATAAAGATCATTGTACTCGTTCGGCGCTTTCAGACGATTGGCAGGCATTTTGCCTCCCGTGTCCTGTGCGTTGGCGGGCGTGACAGTGCAGCGGCGACATCACAGCCATGCTGCAACCCGTTAGCTTTTGCAGCTTGCAGCTTGCAGCGAGTCTCTGGATGGTTTTCCGCAAATTGTATTCGCTCTCAACGCAAGGAAACGCAAGGAAACGCAACGCTACGCAACGCAAATTAAACCAACTAGTCCGCTTCATTGGTCCCTGTTCCGATCCCGGCCCAGATTGGAACATTGTAAGTCGACAGCGAGGCTAGCAACGCAGCAAACCTGTGGCAAACGCTGATTGATGGCAACTCACCTTGAATACACCGTCCAAAAAAAACCTTCGGATTGATCGTACTCGATCTATCGTTGGACCACGTTTGGGCATCGTGCGCGCCCAGAAGACGCACTGCGGCGGTAACCCAGGTTGTTTGAGCCCTCTACAACCAGCCAGCTGTGACAAGTCAGACGCACAAAAGCATACCCACACCACACAAAGCTCGTACACGTCGCTGACTCTGTCACCATGCCTCTTGTCGCATCCTGGGCCGAAAAGAAGGGCCTTTGCTGGTCGACGTCCGGACCGTGCCCCTGGCCTTTCCCGAAGTGCGCCTGTCTTCCGTGCCCGGTTGATGTGATGTCTCGTCTCTGGTGCTCGACGGCCCTGCCCTGCTTCATCCACTCACTCAGAGCACCCAGCACCAACCTTCCAGCATCAACCGTTTCAAATCACATCACAGCGGGATCTGGGCCGAAATGTGGCACCTCTTCTTGTACCCGCCTTTTCCGTGGCTTCTAGAAGGCTCAATCCCCTGACGAAGAAGCCTCTTAGGCAGTCAGACTTCCTCACGCCTTCTTCGGCCCTCGAGCCAGCATCGGTGACTCCGCCTCTGTGGGTGCATTGGTCGTCTCCATATTCTGTTACTGAGTTACATCCGCTTCAGCTTCAGTTTTGTCCACCGAAGCCCTACGGAAACATGTGCTGGCAGCCTGCCACCGATGCGCTCCTCAAAGCGACACAAAGATCTGGTGGGCTTCGCCTTGGGCCTTGACTTGGCCTGCACAACTTGTCGCTAAACCCACAACGCACATGAGATTAGGGCCCCCAAAGACTCTCCCTGCCATGACCACGATTCTTCAGCAGTATCGCTCGCTTGCTGACACGGGGTTTCAACAGGGTATTGTAAGTCTGGAACCCGGGTCCGGACTAACAAGAGGGTGAGTCCTATTGCGACACCGGAAATCCAGGGCGGTGAAGTCTTCGCGCCTTAGCTGCACTGCCAGACCCATGTCTTACACGTGAGGTTCTTGTCTTTGACGTTGTTCTTGTCCCCTGATACGACCAGACTGCATGACAACTTCGCCTACCATGATCGACGCTAATCTTTGGGATCAATCTTTCCACTTACCGCCCCTCGGCGTGGAGCAACTACCTAGTGGCCAAGCTGAGGTTGCCGCCAACCATCGCGACTCCATCTCTTAAAGACCTGGGAGAGGATCAGTCCTGCACCAGGTCAGCGCTGCCAGCCACTTACCTTTGATGCTCGTGGCCACCCCGGTGTCAGCTATTTAAGCGGCGGCTCCAATCAAAGATTGCCAATCGTCCGGTTTAGGCCAGTGGCCCCGGCTACCCTACAGCTCCGTAAGTAGACAATGAAGATCGGCAATACCATTGCCTCCCCACCAAATTTCGATGCCAAAGCGGCGTGGAAACACACCTGCAAAACTCATTTGGAAAGGGGAGGGCACCGTCAGTGCCTGATTCGGGTTGTGCGGTCAAAGAGACAAAGGATACATGCGTTGGGCTCCCAGCCAACCTTGGCCTGTCCAGCTGACCAAGACGCTTGGCTATCACCAAGCGAGTCGCCCATGAACCGACCATTTGCCGTTTCTTCTTTTAGTCGTCCGCAGAAAATGGAACCACCGAGGGCGACCTAGGCCTTGTAGTCGGTCGAGGACCGCGCAGATCCCTTGAAGAATTTTGCAAGGTTTGACGTACGGCGCGGCCTATCTGAGTCTCCTCGCACCGTTTCGGCAATGTTTGCTTGCATCATTTTGGGGAAGAAGGAATAAGATCATGGGGGGGAATGGTTCGTCAGCCGCGAAACTCAACCCAACCCAAGTCTGCGCCCACCCATCCAACGAGGCCGTACCTAAACGGAGCGTGCTAGGGTTCAAGTCCTGTGACCCATCCAATATGTCAAAGAAATCGAGAGATCAGCAAATTGTCGATCTCGGCCTCTCGACCCGTTCGAGGCGACAACGTCCCCGATGTGATGGCAATGCTCAACTTAGCATCAATCGGAAATAGTGTCAAAGACGAGAGCGTGTAATGAGCGAGTGCCTCGAAGAAGCTACCCTTTCCGTCATCTACAAGGGTAACCACGTATATCTCCAGGTCCAATTGTCATCCGGCAGGCCTGGCTCCTTAGATCCGAGGGGGCTTCTTCAAAGGGAGGCTTCTTTCTCAATGCTACCTTTCGGCCAGAATGAGTTTGGGACACTCTCAGGTGCAGCATCACTTCTTGGTTTGAGAAATGTTGATTTTAAGGATGATGTTCTCATTGTGACTCCGCGATGCGAGGTTTTACGGACACGGATGGCCGCGGAAGCACGACAAGAAAGGGGCGCATCAGCCCGCCAGAGACAACCAGTACATGAGCCAGCCGCAATACGAGGCTTCCCGCGATAAGAGGATTTCCCCAAGGCTTTGCCCGCTTAATGACTCGGAATGAAGGTATCGGCTCACTCCTGTTCAAGTTTGATTGGGGCCTGTGTGAGCGTTTCATCAGTTGTTTTGCTGTGAATCTACTACCCAAGCAGGGCAGGGAGCGGGAAACTAAGCACCGACGAGACACCTGAGGTCAAGGCAGACGGCATCGTGCCGTCTAGTGGAAGACGAAATCATTCGTCCTGGTCATTTGATCTGGCGGCTTCAGCTGGCAACTGCTTGCAAGCATGCTTCGATGCTCCTAGTACCAGATTGCTCTCCCATGCAATTGATGTCGATAATTAGTATTACATCTCAGAAATCTGACTTTGTTCACGGTTTACGGTGACTTGACCAACAGCACTACAAGATGGAACAAGAACCAATACTTTGTAGAGAGATTCGAAGGGCTGTTTACGCAAATGCAGCCTTGCCCGCAACTTCATGTTCTGGTATTCGTCTGACCATCATCTCACGACATCAGCGCAAAGGTACTACTGTCCGTAACTTCATAGTTTGGTATTCTTCTTACTATCCTCTCCTCGCAATATTCCCCTTTCTCCTACTCGTTCCTCGGTATCCAAACAATAGCAAGCCTAGGATTATACAAGAACCATGCCTTGGCAGCAACGCCCGACAACAGACCACTGGTGGCATGGAAAAATCATCTAGAGGCGCGCCAAAATAACAAAGTGGTAATAGTACTAGTATCCAACCAAGACCAAAATTAACATGTTTCGCCTCCTTTTTTCTTATTCTCTATGATCCCGCTATGCAAAAAAAAAAAAAAAAAAAGGGTCAAATACGAAGGCAAGGCAAGGCAAGGCGGGCCGTACTAGTGGTACACAGTTGCAGTTGTAGCGACGAGATTGTGATGATGAGCGAGTCGGAACCCGCCATACTTGAAACGCGGTATGCCGTAATAATAGATGAATGTGCGATAGCTTGAATTATTGTTCTTCGTTGTTGTTGTTGCTGGTATCGAGTGGGTCGTTGTGGTGATGTTCACCGCGGGCTCAGGGGACTCCGTCCGGGGCCCTGTGATTTCCGCATCTTTTGCAACTCTTCTTCGAGTCTTCTCCTCTTGGCTTGCTCCTCCTGTACATGTGGTCAGTATGCCGTAATCGAGAGACAGGCAAGTGATGGGTGACGTACCCTCATATCCTCTTGGAACTTCTTCCTCTCCTCCCTCATCGTCGTCCGGAACTGTTCGCTGAGCATCGACGCGCCGGCACCGCGAGCGCCAGTGCCAGGGGTCACCTTGAGCCGCGCGTCGTCGAGCTCCTCCTGCAACTTGGAAATCTTGGTCCTCGAGGTGTTGACTTCGGCGTCGAGCTCGCCCTTCAGCGAGCTGATCTCGCCCTCGAGGCTCGACTTGACGGCGAGCGCGTCGTCGAGCTTGGTCTCGACCTCAAACTTCTCCCTTTCGGCGTTGATCGTCTCGGCCGTGATGTTCTCCAGCTCCTTGAGTGTGGAGGTGAGCTCCTCCTTAAGTCTGTCGACCTCTGCCTTGAGCTGGGTGACCTCGACGGTGCTCTTAACAGCCGCGGCCTGGTTCGCCCTCTCCTTACGAGAGCCGTACGCACCGTCGAGCTCGGCTTGTGCAATGGTCAGCTCCGTCTTCAGCTCCACGATCATCATATTGAAGCGCTCAATCTCCTCTTCCTTCTCCTTGACTTCCTTGTCCTTTGCTGCAACCTCCTGCTGCTTTTCAACTGCCGCTTTCTCTGCCCCGGCCAGCCTCGTCGTCAGGAGCGCCACTTCTTCGTTGGCTTTGCTGAGCTTGCTGTTCATCTCCTGGACGTTCGTGTTTAGGCTGGCAAGTGTGGTTTGAGCCTCCTTGCTGCTTGCCTCCAGGGACGCGATCTTGGCATCGCGTTCCCTGATCTCGTCTAGCGACTTGGTACTACTGGACTCGTTGGCCATGCGCGTAGTGGTAGCAGCCTCTGCCTCTTTCTGCGCCTTGACGAGTTTCTCCTGAGCCTCAGCAACTTCCTCTTCAGACCGTTCGAGCAGCGACCTAAGTTGATCCAACTGATCCTGCTTGAGGGTAAGCTCGAGTGCCTTCTCTTCCTCGGCCCGCATCTGAGCTGCTCGAAGCTGCTCGAGCTGATCCTGCTTTGTCCTCAGCTCCTCATCCTTTTGCGAGTCGGACTTGTTGTTCAACTCCCGCTGCTGCTTGATCTGGCGCTTGAGAACAGACTTCTGCTCTTTGAGACTCGTGGCCTGGCTATAGAGCCACTGCACCTTTGTAGAGAATGCTGACAGCGAGTAAGGCTCTGATGTATCGACGGCTTCATCTCCAGACATGTCGTCATCGTTATCGGATCTACCCTGCTCCATGCGTGTGCGGCGTCGGTCTGCCTTCTGCTGCTGAATGCTTGCGAAACCAGTCTGGATAATTTCCCACAGGCCCATCAGTACGACTTCAGCTTGTTCGTCGTCTTGCTTCTTGACTGCCGTCTTGCTGGCAGTCTTCTTCATCTCCTCTTCCACAACAGACAGAGCGCGCTGGAGCCACTCGAAGTGCGCGTTTAGGCCAGAGACGGGAACTTCGGGGTAACTTGGGTCAACTCCAACGAGAAGATCTCGCATTTTCTGGTTCACACCCTCGAGGCGGCTTTCTGCTTGTGTGAGAGCAATGGATGCTTGTGCTGCGGCAGCCTCCGCATCCTGTAGACTACCAGTCGACTGTCCTTGAATCTCTTGTTCCTGGCGTATAGTCGATAGACCTGCCTCCAAGTACTCGAATTGGCTTCCCAGTGTAGCGCCAGGATCGGCCGGTCCGTCCACTGGTATCGAGGGAGGCTCACGGAAGCCTCCGTTCTTAGCTGGATTAGTGTTTATAATTACGTCTCGTAGCGTTTTGTTGTATGTCGTGAGCTTCCATCCTGCGTCAGAGACGGACTGTAAGCGTTGTGCATTCTCTTTCTTGAGCGAATCGATCTCGCCGCTCAAAACATCGGTTTGTGCCTGAAGCTGAGTGTTCTCTTCCCGAAGGCTGTTCAACGCGTCGGCTTGCGCGCGTAGTCTTGCGTTCTCTTCCCTCAGCTTCTCAGCCTCTTCTCGCAGTTGGGTATCTTGCTCTCGACTCGGCGCCTTCGAGGGAATGTCTAGCGGAGCTACTCGGGGTTTTCCGCGAGGCGGGCTTGTGTTGCTTAGATCCTGGAAGAGTCCGTCCTCGTCGAAGGAGTCGTCCCCGACCTCTAAACTATTGCGGCCGTTGGAATAGGTGTACAGACTCTCAGGGCTTCCAGGTATTCCATTCATCAGCTGCGCAGGGAGTTGATTCATGGGCTTCTTCGATGCCTTGTGCGTCAGCTGGAGGATGCCAGCGGTGTGCTCCAGGAGACCCCTCTGCGATTCCACCAGCCGCTGTTCGAGGCTCCGCAATTCGTTGGACAGGTCGTCGACTCGTTTTTCGCTGGCCTGTCGCTCCGCCTCGGCCTCACGCAGAGATTCTCCCGTGCTGTTGCGATTGCTGCCCATCAGACTCCTCCTGTTGCTAGCATCGGGTTGCGAGTACAGCTTGGCCATAGAAACGGCTGCATCTCGATACTTGGTTTGAATAGCGAGGTTCGTGCGTATTTGTTCCACCCGCAAACTCAAGGACTGTATCTGTTTCTTGAGCCCGTCCACCTCCTCCTGCGACAATATTCGGTACTGCTTGCTATCCGTCAACGCCGTCTCCGTCAGTAAATGGACTTGGATTGGGTCCTTGAGGTCGACAAGGGCGGAGCTCGGCGGCAGTTTCGCATTCGTCTACATGATGTTAGATGTGTTTGCACTAAGCTGGCTAGACCAGCGAAAATGACTGACCGGATTGACGCGCAGAGGCGCCCCTCCAAAGTTGTTCATAATGTCTCTCCTGAGGTCATCCCCACCTACTGACCTCCCGCCAGGGCCAGCAGCCCGGGGCGGCGAGGGCTTCCCCGGGGAGTACCCGTTCATGATATGGAGTCAGATGTGTGGCAAGGGACGGTACACGTCAAATCATTATATTACAGCGGAATCGTAGAGTCGTAGGTAGCTTAGGATGTCGTGGCGGCCGTGAGAAGCATGTTCGTCGAACAGTTACGAGAAGGAGGCTGAGTGTTCGTACCCACGTCGGATGGGGACGTTGGAACAATGGTACAGCAATGCGTGGAAGCACAAAGGGTGGCTGGTGGCTGGCGGCTGGCGCGTGGGATTTGTGCCGCAACTCCTTGGTGGGAAGCAAGGGGGTTGTTCGCAGTTACAGAATCGAGGTCGCTATCGTCGTGGAGACGGGACGTTGTCGGGACGGATTCAGCACCAGCCGCTTCGCAAAGGGCATTTGAGGGGGATAAAATCCGTAGTGACGAAGATAAAGAGAGTGTATCTCCTGGCGAGGCAGAGACATTCTTTTCTCCCAGAATGAGAAGTGGATCGGCGGGTGCAAAGGCGATTGACTACAAGGTGCAGGTGCAGGAGCAGGTGCTGCTCATGCTGTTGAGTTTGCCGTCCCAAACTTTGAGTTGGCTGACCTGTCCCAGCGGGTGGCAGCCTGGCAGACAGACACATTTGACACTACCGCAGCAGAAGCCCACCCCGCCCCCTGGTAGACCGTTCATCATTGGCGATGCTTAGCAGCTCCCACTTTGGGGGGGCTTTCACGCTAAGCTTATTTGGGTTCGTCCCTTGCCCATTTCCCTGCGTCGCTGCGGCTACCTTCCCTTTGCGCTATTGGCAGATGGACCTGTTTCTTGACGGTACGTACTGTCCGCGCTAGCGAAAGTCAGCGGACCGTTTTTTTAGTTTATGGATGGATCTCTGATTGCTGCATCCGCCTTATGGATATACCTATGTTCCTTGGGAAAGAAGAGGCTCTGTATGCTTCTCTCTGGGGGAGTGCTGCAAAGTTACCGAATTTTTGCTTCCTCGATTGGGAAACGATGTCGAATGTCGGCGCCGTTCTATGTCGAGTTGGTCGTCGTCGCATACGGATGATAATGACCGGCCTGCATCTGCAATCTGAGAGAGAATTACACCGTAATTTCGGACTCCTGATGACCGGGATCTTGGGCCGAGATCACAGTGTGCTGGACCACTTTGAGAACCACCCGAACCCCTTTCGGGCACCTCAATATTGGTCATCCCAAGAATGGCCTTCGGTCTCCCCAGGGCCACCATGAATTGTGAATGCCTCATCGGGTTATATGTACTACCAAGTGGGCGGCACCCTCTGAATCATTCGATAGATCGAGCACCCCAATTCTTATGTTGCATTTTCGTCGGATGGTAACATTCATGTTGCGTATGCCCTAGCTTCAATGCACTCCCTAATCATTTGTACAGAGTCTCTATGGAATCTCGGGGATGCAAAGCAAACCGAGCCAGAGCAAGTGGTCGCGCATACCTGGCGTTACGAAAGGCTTCAATTGCAAACCCATGTCCTTGTTAGTGATAGCTTGTCTCTTTCAGGATTCTGTCGTTTTAGTCTTCACGCCTATCTTGGCCAGCTGGTCTCCTCCGTCCTGCGTCCTCATCAACCTGGCCCTGCGCGCCCGAGGTGGTTGCAGATGAGCCCTCTCCCTCTAATCGCCTTCGGAGACCATCGAATTCCGTTCGTCGTCTCGGCGTCCTGACCCCAACCATCCATCCCGGAAGGCGCCACTTTGTCAATGTAAGTGGGAGCAAGTCGTTCCTCCACGAGCATCCTACTACCCAGCCTACCGCAGCCCCCAGCAATGATCCCGGCCATTGGAAGAGAGCCAGTTGCAAGGCGAGGGCGTAGCGGTATGACTTGTCAGAGAAGGTCAATCCAACAAATTGGTCGTTTGTAGGCGGAGCTGAGGACGCCGCGACGCGATATCGATAGATGTTTGGAATCGCTGCATGATACTGCGCGAGTATGGCGAAGATGATCGGGGTTGGGCCGGCTGGCATGTAATTGAACAGGCCCGCGGTTAACGGCCGCAGTATGATGGATAAGAAGACAGGAGGTATCATTGCAGAGAAGAGCGCGGATACAGCTATAAATGACTGCGGCGGTGTCAGCATCACCCAACCCGATGCCCGGGCCTCATGGCAACTCACGGCGTATTTCCTCGAACCCCATATTTGTTCAACGACCCTCAAGTGGTAGAGTGCCATTGATGCGAAAAGCACCTCGCTCGAGTTGGTACAGCATAGTTGGTACGTCAGCAGGCGCCAGAACTGGTGGTAGCGCCATAAGTGGGTGTCTACGACGATATAGAAGTAATGCTTGACGTCGAGTAAGCTGGCCGCGATGGAGGTCGTTACCAGGCCAAGAACGAGGGTGCGTGTCACCGGCGCATTCGTGAAGGACATGTTGTGGTTGGACGTCTATCGCATCGTAGGGCAGAGTGCTCTCAGCAAGACTGAATCGGTGGAGGGAGAGTGAGGACGATCCCTTGCCCTTGGGTTGAGGGACCTCCTGTGGCTCGATTTTGATACCCCTTGCTGCGGGGGATTCTTTGGAGCTACCGCAAAACTTGAGTAGATCGCGTTCTGATAGAGTTGCGCAAGTTGACGGTGTTGTCGCAGTCGACGGGGCAGTGTCGGAAAGCGAAGGGCGGCCAGGGAATCGTTGATGCCAGGTGGTTTCTTTGGCTGTCGTCAAACCCACTCAGAGCTTGATGCACATCCAGCTTGTGCGTCCCTTCCAGCAGAGTGTCCTTGTTCAAACTGGACTTTCCCTAGTACAATCGGGGGATGGCCCCAGCCTCAGGCGTTACGTCGACGCCACGAAAAGGGTGGGCCCCTAGAGCGCAAGACCCATCTGCTCAGACTTTCCCATGCAATGACGAGGCTGGAGGGCTGGGTGTGGCTTGCCCACACGCCAGGTCCCCGGATTGCCATTCGCTCAACGAATTGCTGGGCAGCTCTCCACCCTTGCGTGCCTTGCGTAACCCTGTCACGAAGTATTTTTGTGAGGCGCAGAGCTCTGGGCACACGCCGCCGCCGCCGCCGCCGCCGCCGTTACTCCAAGCCTGTGCTGGCCCGGATGCTGAGATCCCAGGCGGGTACTTGCTCAAGTTGCCAACAGAGCTGACGCGACCTTCACGTAGTACCACCACTGGTTTCTTGTTCTTATTTGTAATTCTTGTGGAAGATATCCGACTTGCATTCCTTTTCGAGTTTCTTACCTTGCCCAATAAACCTTCCGACGCATAATCCTGCACATTGACAGCTTTCCTTTTTCCCTTACGCAAAGCATTGCGCCAGAACCCGGTTAGACAGTATGTCGGAGATATTCATTAACCACATCACCCGATGGCTCTTTAGTTCTCCGCCCGCCGAGTGGGCGATCGACCAGCTGCGCGAACTTCTCATCGGGGCCTTGAAACAAGGTCCAGTCCCCCAACATGTCGCATTCGAAATGGACGGTAATAGGCGGTATGCTCGCGACAGGAAGATGGAGACGATAGAAGGCCACCACCACGGTTTCGAAGCTCTAGCAAGAGTGCGCAGTTCATCAGCTCTATTCGACGTGGCTTTGGCTGACTTCAATCTCACCAGGTTCTTGAGATCTGCTACAAGTGCGGCGTCAAAGTCGTGACCGTCTACGCCTTCAGTATAGAAAACTTCAACCGCCCCCAATACGAGGTCGATGGGCTTATGCAGCTGGCCAAGGTGAAGCTCGAGCAGTTGACGAAACACGGAGATATCCTGGATCGATACGGCGCGGCGGTTCGCGTGCTTGGACAAAGAGATCTGATCCGCAAGGATGTTCTGGAGGTGGTCGACCGGGCGGTTGACATGACGAAGTACAATAAGCAGTAAGCAGGCAGAAGCCACGCCGCAAATAAACCAGGCTGACAGAATTAGGAACGTGCTGAACATCTGCTTTCCGTATACTTCGCGGGAAGAAATGACAACGGCCATGCGATCCACGGTACAGGAGTATATGATCCCCCCCGGACCCAAGTTCACACCCTTCCCGGCTGCTCGCATCTCGCAAAAGATCATGTCGAAGCAACTGGAACATCGGGAGCCTCTTCCGACCATTCGAGATACGTCGCCGGCTCCCTCTTCACGATCAGACGTTGACGACGGCGCATCATCGTCGACTACTCTTCCTCCCGACTCGCCCTCGCCGCCGAGGCACCACGCTGTTGCAGTAGGCGGGCACCGGCTGAAGAATCCAGAGACTATCACGGCTGAGACGCTCAACAACCACATGTACACTGCCGGAAACCCTCCGCTGGATATCTTTGTGAGAACTAGTGGCGTAGAAAGACTCAGCGACTTCATGCTTTGGCAGTGCCACCAAGACACGCATATCTTCTTCTTGAAGTGTCTCTGGCCCGACTTCGACTTGCAGCACTTCTTGCCAGTGCTTCTGGAGTGGCAGTGGAGGCAGAAGCAGGTTGAAAGAGACGAGAGGCCGAGACAGGCGACGGCCAAGGCACGAAAACTTGCATGAACCCGTCCAGCTGACCATACCGGCCGGAAGTTTCCAAGGGCAGGCGTTTTATAAGTCGATTGTAATTGTGTTAAGCTAGGAAGAACCAGCTTTGCGGTCTTTTGTTCATGGTTGTGGAACCTCAAGAGAACGGGACTGATACCACGGGAGAGTGTTGGTAAACCATATTGATATCCATCAAATTCAAGTTTTTTAAGATAGAGAAGAAGATCTCCAGGTAAAGCTGGAGAAATTGGCCGCGCATTTGTAAATTACGGCAATGCGAACTTGATGGCGGAATGACCTCTGCAATTTCGCAGGCCACAAAGGAACACCTCCATGGACTTATCAAGTTGTGGCGCCCACGATGTGATACCCCAGGAATGACGCAGTCAGTGTGGCTGATTCGGAATGAGGTGCGTTGCTCATAACAGGAGTTGGCGTGAGTGGGACGTGGCTTGAAAAGCGGAGTCGGTGCCGTGTTCCTTTTTTTTCCCTGTTCTTTCTTGGGGCAGGTAATTGTGGCTGGAGTGAGCCAGGCACAGGGCTAATGGCAATCTGAAAGGGACCGACCGCGGGTGGACAGGTTCGGGTGAGCTCCGCTCAGGCCTCAGGCCCAAATCACTCGCTAAGTGACGGTTGGGGTCGCTCAACCAGCCAGTCCTCCTCCGCCCGCGGGAGCGGCAGATAGGTCCCCAAAAGTGCGTCGGATGGATGATGGAAGATCCCGCGGCGACGCTCTTGATTTTCCTCGCGCACTTCCCCCTCTCACCACAGTCATTCTACACCGTCTAGGTTTGCATATCGATCAGAATGCCTTAGTATCCTTGGTTTCATTCGCAAATTTCCAAAATCTCGTTTCCTCCCACACGAGAACGCTCTCAACTTTACCTTTCCTCATACAGCAGCTGTTCATGACTCCCGTCAGTGCGCCTGGCCATCGTTCTCTCTCTTCACGACACTCGACGTCGCGCGTTCCTCGCGACACGCCGATCGAAGTCGCGATGAAGTCGGCAAAGACTTCGTCGGGGGATACTCCATCGAGTCGGAGGTCCCAACCGGTTCGACAGACACGAACCAACCCCCCCCGGGTCTCGTCTGGCCTTCGAGGATCAGCGAATGGGCGGGACTCTCTTGTCGGGGGCTCTGCTTCTGACCAACCCATCGACATCTACCCTGCCATAACGTACTTCTCCGATGCCATTGCGGCTCTCCCGAAAGAGCTCGTCCGACACTTCACCCTACTGAAAGAGGTCGATGCCAAGATCTTCGCTCCCGAGGATGCGCTCTTCAAACTCGTCGATGCTGCCATGAACGCCCCTCCTCCACAACCCCGACCAGTAAACGATGCGTCCAGCAGTGTCGCTCCTGCTTCAGCTCCGATGAGTGCGCAGAATAGTTCCAGTGGAGGACCTCTGGGTGGCCCGGCTCCTCCACCAGCTCCCTCGACCGACGGTTCCTACGCGACATCCATCTACGACCCGAGCAACTTTCCTCGGAGACAGCTGTTCCGACAAACGGCCTACAAGATCCAGGAGATGCTTGGATCGTTGGAAGAGAAGAACCATGTCATCTCGACCGCGAACGATGCTCTTCAGAAACAGCTGGCTCGGATTGACGATGTCTGGCCTCACGTCGAGAACGAGTTTAGTGACGAGGCGAAGTGGGGGAGCGATACACATTGGGCATACCCTGAGAACAGAGCTGCCACAAAGGCGGCACACACCGAGCGCTCAAGGCGCGAGGGAGCTGCTGCGATTTCTGCAGCTGCCCAGCAGCTAGCTGAGGAAGCAGCCGCTCGGAGCGACGCACGCAAGCAAGCTGTTCAGGCCAAAAAGAGTCAGAAGACGCAGGCGCATCTCCATGAATCCGAGCTTGATGACGCTGAAGGTCGCAGCAAGCCAGAAACAAATAAGAAAGGCCATAGTGGTGGTAAGGCACGCAAGGCAGCTGAAGCCGCTGCCAACGTTGGCCTGGGAATCTCAACAAATGGCAACACAAACGGAACCGCGCCGCAACCCAAGAGACGCAAAGTCGACAAGACCCCTAGCGGCAATAATACGGCGGAGCGGGCAATGAGTACCGTCTTTGGAACAACAGCTTCAAAGGCGAAGACCACAAGCCCGAGAGAGACCCCTGCGCCAGAAGGCGGCGGCCCGAAGAAGCGAAAGGCTCTCCCAACGGGTACTGGCCAAGCAAAGAAAAGGTTTAGTTCCCTCTGTTTGCGACGGATTGAAGAGAAATTACTGACCCCCTCTGTAGCAAGAACGGAGCCGTCGGCATGTCCCCGTCGGTTGCTTCGTCTCCTGTTCTGAGCAACTTCCCCGACCCAGTGTTACCTAGAGGCTCCCCTGCGCCGACCGTGACCCCTGTACCACCAGCTCCCAAACCTCCTACTACCTCGAAGGTCAAGCAAAGCACTACACAAGCGGCTGTGGAAGGTGGTAAACAGTCTCGGCCGCCGTCGTCTGCATCGGCAGTAAAACCCAATGGAGCAGCGCCGCCGCCGCCGCCGATCCCCGAAGTGGTGCCTCTGACTGTCTTGCCCAAGCCCGCTGCCGAAGTAAAAGCTGCGTCTAAGGAGCCCTCCGCGCCGCCTGTACTGGAGCCTACAAAGAAAGAGCCCGATACCGCTGAGCCAAGCATCAAGCCAAGCATACCGGCGGCGAAGCAAAAGAAGGAAACACCGAAGCCCGAGGAGCCTGAGACGCCCGTCGAGGCAGCAACAACTGCCCAGACAGCCACCGCTGCAACTGTGACAAAGAGCGGACGTGCTAGCAAACCATCTACGCCAGCAATGGCAACCTTCCAGGAGGCAGCGAGACCTAAGTCGGCCCGCACTACGGACGGCACTAAGACAAACAAACGGAAGAAGACCAGCGCGGTCATGAACACAAAGATGGCCAAGGCGGCGGGCCAGCTCGAAGAAAGTGACGACGTCGAAGAAGCAGAAATCCAGGCGGGCAAACGCAGCTACGATTACACGGAGGATGAGCCGACCTACTGCTACTGCCAAGGTGTAAGCTACGGCGAAATGGTAGCTTGTGACGCAGCAAATTGCGAGCGGGAATGGTTCCATCTCAACTGCGTAGGTCTCAAAGTGGCCCCGACGGGAAGCTGTAAGTTTGATGCTCTTTATTGGTGGTCACCCGCTTGTGTCCGTACACTAATTATGAATCAGCGAAATGGTATTGCGAGGTGTGTCTACAAAAGTTTTCAAGGGCAGGCAAGAAGCTCAGCCACAAGTACAACGTGCTACCGAATTCCCCCAACATGTCGGGCAAGCCACGGCCCCCTTACCCCTGAGTAGGTTGTTACGAAGTGAATGTGTGGCAACTGAGGGTGGTATATACCACAATCCATATGGCGTTGGTTTCATTCTACCATTTGGCATGAAAGTCGGGCGCAATGCGGTTTTGTCGACTCCTGGATACCTTTCAAGCATCAGGGTCGCGTGGGAAATAGATCAGGGGGCTAATGGTACATATACTTGCTGCCTCTTTGGGAATGGAGTAACAGTACATACTGTCGGGACGGGACGAAAGAGGCGCGCGGAGTTTTTTTTTTTTTTCTTTTTGTGGTTCAGCTGGGTTGTTTGGGGCAGAGAGCAGCGTTCTGGCCCGTCATGTCGAAAGCGTCTTTCCGTGTAAGAGGTCACGTGTCGGTGGCCACAGTCGGGCTCCTTTCTCCTGTAGTTCCCTATCGGGCGGGATGGGTATCTACAAATAATTGGGAGCTATGGCTCGAAAGTCCAAATGTTCCCATTGCGTGAGGATTACCATTACTTGATCGGAAAGGTCTTCCTTCTTCGGACGGTTTCTTTCTTTTGGCTTTCATGCCGTCTTACCCGGTGCTTGAGCCCCAGAGAGTTTCAAATCCATCCTTCCGCCGCGGAAGCTGAGCCGGGCGTCGGACCTGAAGCTCCTGGGGCCCTGGGGACCAAGTTGCCCGGAGCCTGGAGGAGCAAAGGGGACTCGTCAATAAAGGTGTCCGTAATGCATGACATTGTGACTTTTTGGCCGAGCAATGCGGCGGTGAGATCGTGAAGATGGGAATGCAGGCAAGGTGCGGATACCGACGAGCAGGGGACTTCCGGTGGGATAGTTCCTTCGGGGCGAATTGCCGACGCGGTCTAGGCTCTTGGTTTTAACGACTGTCAACAGAGAGGCGAACAGCTTTGCCATCTAGGGTTCAGCGCCGGCAACGTCCGAATTTGGCCAGACCACTGGGGAGGCTGTGGCTTATTGACGTTCGTGCGCACCTTTACTGCGTGAACCCCCGATAAGTCGGTGAATAGTGAATACCCCATAGCAAAGGGGAGAAAATATTGCTTGTCTTGACATGATCCATTTCATTGGGCTGGCCGAGCTGGGATGCGGGTTTGGGTAAATCTCCTCACTCCGCCTTGAAAGCCCTTGAAATAGAAAAGCGTGTTACCGTTGAGCCGCCGTGATGGCTGACGGCGCTTGAGGAAAACATCCGCGGCAGGAATTGTGTTGGCTGTGAAGCTGAGGAGTGTCCAGGTAAGGTACGGAGTGCAGATGGCAAACGTGTGATGTGAGGCTAAGGAAGCGTCCAGTGTGTGCCGTTGTCTGAGGTAGTTTGCTTATCCGAGTTTGGATTGGTTGGGCTTGGGATTTTGGGTTGATACGATGGCCCCATGGCAATGATTTTGAGGGGAAAACCTGGGGTAGGGTTGACGGGTCCTGAGTGGCTGGGAGGAGGGGCGAGCGGGCAGGCATCTTTTGGGTGTTCACTGTGTGTTATAATTGGACTGTGGGGTAAAACGGAGTTGCGGCTACGCCGATTGCCCAGTGGTTCGTCGACAGAAAAGACGGTAAGACACTCCAGGGACCATCGTCTTGTTCTTCGTGCTAGGTATCCGACTATCCGTACTACTTGCTAAACGGCCTTGTTCCTCAGACCTGTTCCAGAGGTGCCGGAGGAGTCTAGAGAGGGGCGGCACTGTTGTTTTGCGCGTGACCGACCCGTAAGGGAAAACATGGTTACGACAGCTATTACTATGACTAACAGCAAAAGCACGATGGCGGATCGGGTACAAGTCAGGAGAACTAACACCACGGCCGGTGCAAGTCGCCAGGGCCTTGCCTTGGGGCTTGCCTTTGCGAACGTGCAAGAAGCATGGCGCCATTAGACGGAGAGATGGAGACATTTCTCTCACCTAATGACTACTACTACCGGCCTCGGACATTGGTATTTGGGACAGTTTTCGCAATGCTTGCTTGGTTGCGCGCCTTGCTTTTTTGTTGTTTTTGCAATGCGTATGACGCTTAGGACGGCTGGGTCGGTTTCTCCGGATTTCTCGGTTTCAATTGCTCGTTGAATGCTCCTGGTCATCAGACAAAAGGTAGAAGTCTCCCGGTTTCAGGAATTAGTCAGGAAATTGAACCTCGAGGATGACGACGGGAGCCAACATGGGGTTAGTGTGATGTCCGACGCCTCGCTTTCACAATTTTGCAGCTCTCTCGTCCGAGGAGTCGATGGACGAAAGGCACAGTCGATGCTGGAGCCAACCTAGACCCAACACCGACAGGGTGGCACCAGGCGGTTGGCCTCGGTTCTGTCACGCTTTTTCCCATCTTTCCTCCAGTCTTTGATTTCCAGGAGTGGATTATCTGGGGCAACACCACGCGGCCCAGCGACCCCAGCCTTTTGAATCCGCCAACTGCAGATCCGCTAGGGTGCCATAAGTGCTAGGATCTTCCCGCTCATTCTTACAAGTGCTTCGTACCTCTTTTCACCTGGTTTCTGTCTTTCTGCTGATAGGTTTCAGGGTCTGAGCAGGGAGAGACGGACAGACGCCAGCGGCAACAAAGGATGCGAGAGGCTAGATCTGCAGATAGAAGGATATGCAAACCGGGAGTCTTTGGACTCGCACATATCGTCTGGGCTCATTCCTGCAATGTGTAGGAGCAAGGGGGGTATGGATGGTCACCGCCCATCCAGCTGCATGAGAGAGCTGACCATGACTGACTCTTGCTCTGGCATGGACGTCTATGCGGGAGCCTCTCGCCATGGGCTCGGGAACACCTTCCAGGCAGGCCTTCTTTTTTCAGCTCGGAACGCTCTTTGGTACCGCCTCAGACTCGACCTTGCCTGCCTGCCTGCCTGCCTGAATCGAAGGCGCGTGCTTGTGTCCGGCGCACAGCCCGATTTTTCTTCTGCTCGCTTCGTTCCGGCAGAGAAGGTCAGATGACTGATTGATGAGGTGGCCTGGACATCCGTCCATATCCAGTTGAAGAACGGCTTTGAAAAACAAACACTGTCTAATATCGGTCTGTCCCAGTCTTTCCGGGTTGCTGGGGGACTGATATTGCCGTGGTCGAGATCTGGCGCCCATCTGGCAACCGGAACGGCCGTCTCGGTTGCGCTATCCCGATCTCGTAGTCAGCAACATCGCCAACACCAAGCTCACAGGGAACCACAGCGGGCTCTCTCGGTGTTTGAGGTGGGGCGCCGCCTGGAAAAGCCGAGCCGAGGAGATGCTCTCTTCTGATGTGACTCTTGTGTGTGTGTGTATGTGTGTGTGCGTGTGTGTGTGTGTGTGTGTGTGGATGTGTGTGTCTGGATGTGAGATGCCCCCATGTAACCGGGTATCAAGTCTTGTCGTCTACGATCTCTGGCGCAGAGCCTTCATATGCTGCAAAGGTTGTCTTGAGTTTGATGTCGCTTTCGATTTGCCTTCATTCTTATGCACCTAGAGAGGCTGTACGCAATACGTACTAACAGTGTAACACGGCATCAAAGTGCGAGCAAGGCCCAGGGGAGGGGCACAGGAGATTCTTTCCGCAAAGCATCTCTTGTCTGGGCTTAGGTAATCTGGCATCTTACACGTTCCATCCGCGCAAGCGTGACTTCGCTCTTTTCAGGGAGCAATAATTACCTTAGGTAGCAAGGGAAAGAAAAACTCGGCGTCTGGGCGCCACGCTGCAAAGTTTTCGCTGCAAAGTTTTCCCAGTTTCTCTTAGTCGTCGATTGTATCCATTACGTTTCCGACCCGCACTTCTTCGCCTCATCTGATCACTTCTCCAAGCCAAGCTTTCCAACTAATAAACCAAGCAGTCTGTCCAGCCCTCAGCTTTGCGCAGCCGTCGGCCCTTGCGTGCGCTGTCACGCTCACACTTCTCCCAGTCTCTTCCCCGTCGTTTTGTGATGCGGAAGTGGGTCGTCCCTTTTCATTTTCCAAAGATCCCGTACCATCATCCATGATCCCTTGGACTCCGTTCCGGGCCCCCAGCCTTTCTCTCTTTTCTTCCCAGCAGGACCGACCACCATCGACCGACTTTGCCTTGCCAGCCGCTCTTCTTCCGTACACTTTGGTCGTTTATACCGTCGTTGCCTGACTTGACATCAGTTTTCGTCCTTATGGAGTCACCATCTTCAAAACTCGGGATAGCTATGACTATCTTACATCCAGTCAGGTGACGGCCTGTCCGAGGCAAGGTAAGACAAGCGCAGAAGACGGCCATTCCTTGACACATCTTTGCGCATTCGTTTAATGACTGAAGAACCTGAGCAATGATGTTATGCTTCAGCTCATGGCTCACTGGCTCAACTCGGTACACCCATGACATTATCATTACTAAATACCCGAATACTCGTCCAATGGTTGGTTGCCGGCCAACTTCGTGTCGCCAGCATTTCTCTCCTTCGCTAAACATTCATCTCTTCTCCCATCCGGACCTGGTGTTGACTGGTCGTCCCTGGACCTTGACATGGACCACATACGGACATCGTCTACTGTCCGTGAGCACGGGTAGAAGCATGTCACCTGGGGGCGGCACACCAGTACCGCGCCGTGTCGTGTACGGACAAGGCTCCGCCTCCATCTGGATGAAGCTCTGGATGCTCATGTGACGGGGCATGTCTCCATTCCTCTGTTTCCATTACCCAATTTTGGGCCATGAGCAACCCTTTGCCTCTTCAATTTGCTATATTAATCTGCGGGCCGCTCACACAGGCTCGGCTACTAATGTCCAGTGCAAGCCACTCCTCGGCATGACTCTGACGAGACGTCCACAACCTGCTTCTTGCGATACACGCCCAGTCCCGAAACCCAATCCACTCGCGATCCGTGGATGAGCCTATCTGCCCCTGTCTCTTGATTCTCACGCCCCGTATCCGTACGTCTTGGAGTTTCTACTCCTCTCTCCCCATATCACCTCAGCGATTGCGAAGAGCACGTATTGTCTTGTGCCACGCACTCCCTTCACCCCCTCGTCTCGACTACTTCCCCAAGTTCCAACGTTCCCTGGTCTTGGTCTAGTAACTTCACAAGCGGTTGAGGTTGGACCACCTGAACACGCCAAACCACCATCTTCCCCGCATCACCACAACTTCCTCTTACCTAAAAGCCCCGGTCTTTGACTAATAGAAAAGTCGTTTCTGGCTTGCTCTGTCGACGGACCCGGGCCCCCGGTGTCGTCGCTCCTACATTGCAGCTCACACTTGACGCTTTGCCGTACGACTAGCCTCCCTCTACCTCACCATACCCCGGCTTGTCAGAGAGAACGGAAGACGCAAGGAAAGAGAAAAAAAAAAGAGGAACAGCCAAGAAACGTGTGTGCGTTTAGTGGTGTGTCGTGCAAACCATTGAAACAACGAGCGCAGCGACCCGGACCTTCAAGGTCAAAGTAAAGTTCCTGCAGCCATGGCTTCTCCGCGACTTCTCCAACTGCAAATCTCGTCCCAGTACCACACCCCCCCGGGCACTCCTCCGACAGGCCACAACCACCCTCATCCTCTGACCAAATACAAAATGGACAGCCCAGAGCCGCATCGACCTGCTACCCCAGAAAAGAATGGCAGGTCCTCTTTCTCGTCCATTCGCGAGAACGACTCCGATTTAGCCCAGACGTTCACTTCCTCCAAGGTCTCTTCCTACGCACAGAAAGCTACCAACGCCGTGTTCGACGACTCCTCTGCATCGCCTTCGCCGATTGCTTCACCCTCCCTCGAGATGGCAGAAGTCCAATTCATGCCCCCCGTCACCCACCCCAGCAGCAGACTTCATGGCGGCTGGTATCCTGCCTCCAGCTTCAAGGGCTGGAAGCAAATCAATGTCAAGGGCAAGACGGCCAGCAAGAGCTTCAGTGACCTCCAGGCCTTGCACATGTCATGGAGCACCCCCCCGCCATCACCCAAGGGCAACAAACCCAACAATGCCCGCGCACCTATGGAGAGACTGCCCTTGGAGATCCTGGGTAAGATTCTAGTCATACTGTTAACGTGGAACCTCGCGAAGCTGACCATGCACTAGGATCGATCATTGAGCTCCTCGTCCTCGACATTCCTCCGCCGTACGGCACTGCGCGCCGCAATGTCGACTTGATGTCCTTGCTTCTGACCTCGAGATCGGTCCACGCCGCGACCCTCAATACCCTGTACAAGCATATCACCATTCCTCACTCGAGAATCTTCCGCAAGTTCCTGTCCAACATCACAACACACCCTGCGCTGGGCACGATCGTACGGCGCATCGACTTTAGTCACTTCAACAACGCAACCCTCTTCGAGTCTGCCAGCGAGCGCAAGGGTACGCGGAACCTGACGGCGGATACGTTGCTGCAATGCTTGGAGCTCACGCCACACCTCCAAGAGTTCCTGGCGATGGAGCACATCGACGATGACATCGGCGCCGAGGTGCTGCAGAAGCTCTTCTTCGGCATGCCTCGCTTGCAGGCATTGGACTTTGCCGGGTGCACATCACCGTCTTTCAAGAACTCCTTTGCGTCTCTGGTAGACATGGACTGGCCCGAGACACTTTCGATTACGCGCCTCTCGCTTCACAAGTGCTTGACACTACCCCCCGCGCTGTTCGAGAAGATCATGCCACGCCTCACCAACGTCACGCACCTGGACCTTGCCCAGACCAAGATCACGGACCGGGCGCTGCAGGCCATTCCGAAGACGGCCAATATTACCCACTTGAACCTCGCCAAGTGTACACTGCTCACAGCGCCCAACGTTATCAACTTCCTTGCGACCCATCCGGCGGTCAGGAATCTCGTCTACCTGAGCGTGGCCACCGATGCTCGGAGCCATCAGCTGCTGGATGTGGAGGACGTCTCGCAGCTCATCCCTGTGCTGCCCAAGACGCTTCGGTCTTTGAGCCTAAAGGGTAGCCGCATGGATGACTCGCACATTGAGTTGCTGCG
Source organism: Colletotrichum orchidophilum (assembly GCF_001831195.1). NCBI lineage: Eukaryota > Fungi > Ascomycota > Sordariomycetes > Glomerellales > Glomerellaceae > Colletotrichum > Colletotrichum orchidophilum. Next base: position 36,475 of record NW_019173132.1, on the reverse strand, counting down.
ACCGCTAACGAAGTATCTGGAGGAGCTCGCCGTTGGGCGTGATATGGACGTCAATGCCGCCGCTAAGCTGCTCGAGCCGGCGGACGAGAAGAAGGAGGAGAAGCCCCACATGATCCGATATCTAGATCTTTCGGACCTCTGGGGTAGCGAGCTGGACATTGTGGACCTGTTTTCGAGTCGAAACTCGCTGCTAAAACCGAGCTCGGTGCCGCTCGAGGTGGTCGAGATCTCGGAGCAATCTTTCAAGAGCCTATCTCGGAACAGGGCATTGGAGCGCGTCGGCTGGTCCCTGCAGGAGATCGGAAGCCGATGCTGGATGGTCCGAATGCAGGACCACCGCAAGGACCAGGACCGCGGCTACCGGTGGTGGAAGATTGGCGCCGACAACTGGGGCATGCGCAAGATCCCGGTCGCGCGCGCCGAAGTCGGCGGTATGTATGGGTCCTTCATGTTTGGACGCAAGCTATGAATCATATGCGCATCGCGTCGTCGCATGGGGAATCGAAACGGAAAAATAGGGGAAAGGGAAAGGAATTGCATTTGAATGCATGGACCGAAGAATAAGCGACTAGCATCATCAGCATCTGATTCCCCACGCCTTGGCCTTGCTTTTTGTTTTTCTGTTTTTGTTTTTCTTCTTCTTTTTTTTTTTTTTTTTTTTTTTTCATCATTCATCGGGAGGAGTTGGGATACCAAAACCAAAAAAGCACATTTGTTTTTTTCTCGGATCATACGGAGTGGGAATTTGTAGCCACCGGTCGGTCAACCATACTTGGTGTTGTGGCAGGCCGGAAGATGGAAAAAGGAGCGGTATTCAACGGCCTCTGACAGCAAAGAAAGAAAGAAAGCAACATCAGCGATGAATGACTTGGCTTTGATGTACGTTACTGGAACAAATGGCATAATCTCTAATCCTTATGTTAGACTATTGTGTCTCTCCAACCCTGTGGTGATTCTTGGTACTGCCGACCTGGCTCTCCACCATCGTCACCATGGTTGTCGCAAACAACTGGCAGCTCCAATCCAGCAGTTCAGGCTTCCATTGAGAAGCTTTCGACGTACCTGCAGTGGCTACATCATCGTGCCGTCACACCGAGCCGCGAAGGTCAGCATACCCCTGCCCCGGAATGCGCTCCTGACTTCAGTCGCCTGGAAAATCTCACCTTACGTAAGTCGGATCGGCTCTTGGCAGAAAGTCAACTCATCTTTTCTCTCGTATCGTGGCCACGGTGTAGCCTTACGCGCTGACCTAGTCCCCATCCTCGACCTGACTGCCAACATCCCAAAAGAAAAAAAAAAAAAAAAAGGGCCATTTGTCTCGAGCTCCAAGTACGGCAGGATATCACATCCTTCTCTTTTTCTCTGTTCTTTGTCGAGAAGCTGACCGAGCTCTTTTCTAGGAGGAATTACCCAAAAGCGCTTGCTTGACAGCAAGTCGCCGCCGTCGTTAGCCCGTCATGGCATTTGGCTGGTCAGAGTATGTAGCCACATGTCCCTCCACCCACGTACCCCATACCCCAACCTACATCATCACCGAAATCCCAACATCACCACCACGTCCGTTAATTTGGCGAAAACTAACCACACAACTCCCACCACTATAGAGCTCGCTCTCTCCTCCTCGTCTTTGGTCCCATCCTCCTCCCCAAGGCCATCGCAGCCTACAAATCAATCCGCAATGCCTCCCAACACAGCGGCGAACCGATCCCCCCTCCGCCCCGCATAACCCGCGCCCTCGCCATCCTGACGGCCATCGTCCTCGTCTACCTCGTCAAGACCCTCCCGCTCTTTGCACCCGAAAACCTCTTCACACTCACTCAGTCACGCCTCCAGATCCCCGTCGACGTCCTCTTCAACCGCCTCTCCTCCCTACGTTCGGAATCCGCCCTTACGGCCGCCGACGAGCGCCTCCGCGCCCGCTTCGTCAACCTCGAGTCCCGCCTCCTATACCTCCAGCTCGGCCCCGCCGCCCTCGCAGACTGCCCCTTTTGCAAATCCGAGGACCCCAAATCCTACTTTTACTACGCGCTCCCCGCCATCGTCCTCCCGCACCTTGTCAACCTCATCGCCCTCGCCGCCGTCACATCTTCCACCTTCACCGGCCGCGACGGTGCCCGCTGGCGCTCCCACGCCACCATGGCCGCCGCCGCCCTCGCCGCAGCAGACGCTGTCCTCGTGGGGCAGTACGATTACTCCGCCAACGCCGCCGCCCTCCGCCTTCAGGACATGGACTTCTTCTACTGGAAGGCCCGCGCGCTACGGTACGTCGCCCTGGCCCTCCTCGACGTCGGAGTCGGCACCCTCCTCTTCCTCTCCGGCACCCGGCGGGCTTTTGTCCTCCCGCCCTCGGAGGCCGAGCGCATCGAGGCGAGCAACCGCGCCCTGACAACGGTCAAGAGCAAGCTGAGTGCGCTGGGGATTGTCAAGAACACGACCTTACGCGACGAGGAACTGCGCGCGCGGAGTCAGGCGTACTGGCTGCGCGAGGGCCAGATGGTGCGCGAGGCTATGGAGGAGAGGGAGGTTGTCGAAAGCGTCAACGACGCGCTGGAGAACAGGATCAACATACAGCAGGTCACGAGCGACGCCGAGACGTACACCGAGGGCGTGTTTAGACAACCGGAAGGACCAGCGCAATGAGCGGCGGTAGGTCCTATGCGGTCAAAGTTTAGAGTTGATGTAGCATGTGCATAGACAGCCACCGCATCTTGGAAAGAGAAGAAGAACGAGTACACAACTGCTTTCACTCAGGAATATGTGACCAAGCTTTGCGCGAGCTTGAAGAGAAACAATGTTGGTCTTTAATACGCCTCATGGGCTGGTAATCCGTCACAAGTATTTCCATGAAGCCTGTCTCCCAAGAGTCCCCCTAAACCCTACCGTACCCTATCCTTGGCCCTGACGGCATCCACCATCTTTTCTGATGTACTAACCCAAGAACCTCCCTAACCTCAATGCCTCTTGATTTGCACGTCAACCAATTGAATGCTTCAGGCATGCTCAGTTGTCTCTTTGTCTCTCTCCCAGGCTCTCCCCTTGAAATACCTGGTGACCGTTTCTGTGCAAAGAAGTCTTTCTCCCCCTCTCTCTCAGATCAACACCGGTGGTTCTTTCTTATATGACATGTTTTTCTTGTGTTTGGCAGTGTAGTGAATCCACCCACGCAGCCCACCCACGCAGGTGTCTAACTCATAAGAGGTAGCCAATGATAAAGGTCTTCAACCCCCCCTGAACTCCCCTTTGTCATGTCGGGCGAGAATGAATTCATCAGATTGCCGTCTCTACGCCTCATAACAACGTCTCACGCGGTCCACGACGACCTCCACTAGCTGCCGCCCCTTCCCGTCGCCGCGCTACTACCGCTGTCCTTGCGATCGCGCTGGGCCACCGCCGAGCCCTGGTCCAGACCCTCCTCGGCGCTGCGCTCAAGGAAGCCCGCCCACAGGTCCGCAAGCGACTCCTTATTCGCTGAGGTGGGCGTCTCGGAAAAGAACTCGGCGCTCAGCGACGGGGTGCTGGGCGTGCGGTGGAACGGGGAGGCTGGTAGGCGCAGGATGTTGGAAGAAGTGCCCGGCCTGGCAAGGCCTGCCTGCTCTCGCTGCTCGTCTGTCCAATTGAGGTAGCCGGCCATGACTTGCAGGATCTGGAAGCGCTTGGGGTCGGAGCGGTCCAAGGTGAGGAAGTGGAGGAGGTGATTCGTCACGACTTGTCTAGGCATGGTGTTAGCTTGTCTGTGATTTTTGGGTGTATAGACAGGAGAAGAAGAAGAATACCTGTCAACGTTATCCTCTGGTTTCGTCTTCTTCAGGTAACGAAGTGCTTTGGTGAGATGGTCGTTGAGCACGATAGCCTCATGCCGCAGCTTGCCAATCAAGAGGTTCTTCTCCTTGACTTCCTTTTCGAATGGCGCTGTGCGCTCGAGCTCCGCGGTGAGGGTTTCCTTGGCCGACTCTGCTTCGGTAGCCCTGGTATCTGCCTCTTGAACAAGCTTCTTCATGGCCTGCAGCTGCTCCTCTGACGTCTCGACCATCTCCCGCAGCTCCCTCTTCCGCGCATCCTGGATCTCGCGCAGGGCCTTTTGCAGATTATCGATGACCTGGGACTGCTGATCTCGTTCGGACGCGGCGCTCTCATAGCCGTCCCGGAGATTAGCAATCTGCTCCTCCAACTCCGTCACCTTCTCGACCAGGCTCTCCTTGACGGATCGCTCCTCCATGGCGATGACCTCCCACTCGCCCATGGCGTTCGTCGTTGTCTCAACTTCCTCCTTGAGGTTGGCCACCAGCCTCATAAGCTCCTCGCGCTCCTTGACCCAGTTCTGCTGGGACAGGTTGCTGCGGCTGCGCAGGCTCGTCGCCTCGCGCGATGTATCCTGCAATTCTTCCCGGAGCTTCGCCACTTCTTCCTCGGACGCCTTGGCGCCATTCTGCAGCTCTTCGTTCTGAGACTCGAGCTCCTCGATACGCTCCTTGGCCTCTTCCAGCTCAGCGCGGTCGCGCTTGAGTCTTTCGCCGAGCGTCGACTTTAGGTGGTTGACTCTCTCGAGGAGACCCTGGTAGCTCTCTTCTGCCTGTTCTTTGGCCGACGAAGTCTCCTCCAGTTCTGACTTGAGCTGGGTGACGGTCTCATTGTGTGTTCCCTGAATTGTCTCCAGTTGCTTCCTCAATTGTTCAACCTCTGAGCGTAGCGCCTCTCGTTCCTTTGTGAGAGCGTCCAGCTTTGCCGTTGCGTCGGGGCTGGTTCCCTGCTCCTCTACGGCCGCCTCTATCGGGGGGTTCGCGTGCCCGTTGCTCGTCGGCCTTTCCGTGTGGCCATTGGCTGTCGTATCCTTATCCGTCGGTTGTTCGGGGCTGGAATCTTCTATGGGTGCGAGAGCCTACAACAGCTGTCAGACAACTGAGCAACACAATCGCAGGTGTGGGCGGGGGGATCAAGGGAGTATCACCTGCACCGGGGTCTCCGGTTCATCATCGCCCTCCTCAGCATTATCCGGCGGAGGAGGCGCGTGGTCCGTCTCTATAGGATCCTTGGGCTTGTTGGCATTCTTCTTCTTCTTGCCGCTCTTCTTCTTCCCTGCAAGGTGCGTCCGTCCTCGTTAGCCTAGCCGCGCATCATGTACACACGGGAAGGATTCAATCGGGGGCGAACCTGAAGATGCGTTTTGTACCGGATCATTGGAGGGAGCGGCGGCCGACATGTTGGATTCTCAGATGCATCGGGAGGTACCGATAGCCCTTTGAGCTGGTGGGCGCGGACAGGAAGCTCTTTTGTTTTACTCGAGGTCCGTTGGTAGATGGGATGTCAACAGTTTGCACCTGGCGGGTTTGCATGTACTTACACCACGTAAGCTAGGTTCGCAAATTAGCGAGCGTGTTCACTTCCCACGCGGAACCTAGGGTGCTGCTCCCCCGTCCCCCACACTAGGTGGTCATGGAGTTCCACAATTAGGTACCGATAGCGAGGTGTATTAGCTAAGGGCCGGTGGACATTGCGCTTAACCGTTGGGAACCGCCGAACCGGTGGAGGTGGAGGTTGACATGTTCTTAGGAGCTGCGATGCTTGCCCTAGAAAATCTAGATGTCGCCATTGACATATCGAATCTTTTATTTCCATTTCTTCCTCCGCGAAATCGTAGATGGAAGAGGAGTACACAGTTTGCGACGATTACCTTTCACTGTGCTTGATGCTGTGTGCACAGGATCGTTACATGAAACGGCGGCTTTAGCAGCTGGTCAACTGATTTACACGAGCCACACTTTAGAGAATTGGCCGTTTGGGTGACTCGACCTGGTCTCAGGCGAACAGACACAGCCAATAGCTTTAAAATGTTGAAAATTGAGGTAAAGATTCATTCGGTACATAAGGTAGTCTTGGTCATGAAGCTGGAATAGCTCGTCCGTATATACAAGTTGCGCCTAGGATCGACCGACTGGCGTATACCCATCCAATGCAGATGGGGAGTACTATGCTTAGTCATCTTTATCTTATCGGCCAAAGCCTTCAAGAAGCGTCTCCGTTTGTTGGAAATTTTCCTCTTTTCCTTTCCTTCTTCACATATTTTACCCTTCGCTGAAATATCACTAGAGCAAGCGCAAATACCATTGACTTGTTCATTTTTGACGCTGAAGTAGAGTGATTAAACGCCTTTTATAATCCCGGTGCTTGCCCCAGCTTCCAGGTTGAAATGGGTGCGACGGGTTCGCTATGTGCGTACATGCTAACCCTTGAATTATGCCCATTGTGTTTCGATGCGGAGACTCCCGAGCGACAAAAACACAATGGAATACCCGATGCAAAAACAAGACTTTTTGGTGAAACAAGAGACAGAGAGAGGGGAACAATTCCGTCGTAACGATGGATATCATTAAAAGAGCCTTTTAACCCCTGGACTTTCTCCTCTTGCCACCCTTGGCCGCCTTGCCCTTGGCCGACTTGGGTGTCTCGACCTCCACGACCTTTTCCTCCTCCTTGGCCTCCTCCTCTGCCTTCTTCTCCTCGACCGGCGCAGCCTCGATAGCCTTGGGCTCCTCGGGTGCGTCCACAGCCATGGGCTCAGGCGGCGGGGCAACGGCCTCCTTCAGCTTGGGGGCCTCGTAGTCGTAGCCAATCGCCTTGAGTTTCTCGGCGCGGTCCAGCCTCTTCTTCTCCTCCTTGGACACCTTGTGCGTCCAGCCCGACTCGGTCCTCGGCTTGGCCACCTCGTTAGCGGCGATCTTGTGCCAGGGAATCTTCTTGAAGCGCTTGTTGGCGCCCTTCCAGACGTCCTCGTGCAGCTGGTCCCGGGGGACCGTCTTGACCTTGAGAATGTGGCCAAAGAGCAGGTAGCTGTCCATGGTCTTGGCCACGATCTCGGCCGTGCTGGCCTCGGCGAACTCGAGAAAGGCGTAGTGCTTGCTGGCGCCCGACTTTTTGTTGCGCGCCAGCCTCAGGCGAGTGATGGTGCCGAACTGTGAAAAGTAGCCCTTGAGCTCGTGCTCGTAGAAGCCGTGCGGCAGCCTCGAGATGAAGACCACGCCGGGCTCCTCCTTCTTGCCGTTCGTCGACTGCTTCTGCTTTTTGGCAAACTTTGGCACCTTGCCCACGTCCTGACCCTCCTTGAAGACCGTTCCGTCGCCGGCCGGCGCATCCTCGGGGTCGAGGCCGGCGGCGAGAGCCGCAATGTCGGCGTCGACCTCGTCGGCGTCGACCTCGTCGTCGTCCTCTCCCTCGAGAGCTACGACAGAAGCCTCGGCATCCTCGGTGACTTCGGGTTCGGCCTCCTCTTCGACGGGCTCGGGGGCGGGGGCGGGCTTCTTCGACTTCGACTTTGCGTCTGCCTTTGCGGGCTTCTGCTTCTTCGCCGCGACGGGAGAAGCTTGCGCCTCCTCGGGAGCTGTTCAAAACAGGTTAGTTAGTCAATGCAATATCGCAGCATCCCATTGGAACATACCTTTGCGCTTGGGGGCCTTCTCGACCTTCTCCTCCTTGGTAACCTTCTTGGTAACCTTCTTGGTCACCTTCTTAGGCGCCTTCTCAGTCGCAGGCTCGACCTTCTCGACCTTCTCGACCTTGGCGGTCTTCTTCGCCGCAGGCTCCTTGCCCGTGACGGCTATTGCAATCATTAGATACTAGAATTAAATTATTGCGTAGCTTGTTAACTTACATCTGGTTCTTTTTCTCAATTCGGGGGCCATTTTTGCTCATGTGTTGAGGAGCAGTTGTCAGTCGGTCCCTAGAAACCCAACCCGTACCCACATGAACGAGTACAGTCGCAAAGGCAAAAGTAATAAAAATTTCCTAGATTCTGCCGCTCCATTGCGGGGGCGGTGAGACACTGCAGCCCGGTCAACTGCGTGGCCCCAGCCGCCCAAGAACAACTTTTTAATGGGGCATTTGGTGCTGGATGTGCGCCATCCTTGAGCAGCGTTGCAGTGCTGCGCTGCGCTAGCCTTTATTGTTAACCAGCTGCCTTCAGTTCCCTGAGAAGTCCAAAGACGGGAACTCACTCAGTCGGCTTCATCAGCTGCTGCCTCACAGCAACGACGCCTCAGGCTGTAATTCTTATATTAACAAACGGCGCTCTCATGTTCTCGTCTTCCAAACAGCATATTTGTGTCTTGGTGACTCCCCAAAGATATCAATTGTCCGATTAAGGTATTCACCACCGCCGATATTGATAAGGAACACTGCAAACCACGACGCATTCAAAAGTTTCCTCCCTAGCCGCATGACCAGAACGCACCACAGAACTCCCAGGACTCAATACATCTCACCGAACCTTCCATCAGAACACATAATTACCAGAAGGACTTCTACTAATCTACGCACTGATTGAGGAGCAAGAACTTCCTCAATCCATATTCCTTTACTCGCTCGAAATCATCAATACGTAACGCCATCCTCACCTCTGAAGCCCACACACCAGCAGGTATCTACAGAGAGGTAACAGTCACACACTGCCCTAACCGGCGCCCATTCTCATCAAACACGTGCCAATCCTCATAAAGGGGGCTCCCTCCATCACAGTAACATGGCCGGCAACGATGTGGAAATGACCCACAATGAGATGTGGGATGACTCCGCGCTCATAGAGTCATGGAACGAGGCTCTAGACGAGTACAAGGTAAGCGGCGGCATTTTCTGTATTTTGTGGGAGAGGATGAAGGAATACAATGCTCGTAGAGCCGACTAGAAACTAACCAACATGGCAGAAGTATCACAGCATCCACGCAAAGGGAGGCAAGCTCAAAGACCTTGATCTTCAGGAGAAGACGGAGGACAAGCCCCAGTATGGCTAAGCCCTCATTCTTCAAACACCTCAAGAACCATCTCTGACACATTAATGATCTTCGCAGGACCATCGACGACACGCAAACGCAGGTGGTCGATCAGCCAGAGATCACGGATAATGGCGCAGAGGGAGCCGACAAAACAAAGGGGGTGATGGTGGGCGACAGCAGCACGGATGTAAATCACCCCAATGATGAGCCCACCCCAGAGGAAAATCCAGACAGATCAAAAAAGCTTGGCTTTTCTTCTTTTTCCTCGCTCGTCATGCGATTTTCCGTCTTGATTGCTTCCGCTAACGTCTTCCTTGTTTGCCCCCGATCTAGGTCCGGGTCCAGGCAGATTCAACAGGCGTGCCTATCGCAGCAAAGGCTAATGACCCCCAAGGGCCTGCGATAATGGGCCCGCAGAGTCTTCTCGGATCAGGTATGTAAACGATCCTGGGATATCCAAAGTCGTGGCAGCACTTGCACAGTAGCCTTCTTCTACCAGAAAACTGGACGTGGACACCGAAACTGACCGATGACCCCATTCTGCGGGTTTGCAGTGCAAGATGAAGGCTTGAAGAGACTTTTGATGTCGTGGTACTATGCCGGTTACTATACGGGATTGTATGAAGGACAGCAGCAGCAACAGCAACAGCAACAGTAGGGACTTTGGAGACATCAAAGTAGATGCCGCGAGCGAGAGAGCCGCGGCAAGTTGCAACCACAGGCTGAGCGGACCCCTTGGGCCTGGGACACACAAAGGCAAGGTTGTGTGGGGAATGGGGTGAGGCTGGCCGTCCTGAAAAGCGGCTACAAGAGAGTTTATCTGATCGACGTGCGGGAGGGCGACTTCTGTAACACGATCTGTTCCATCATCCGATGATGCAACGGCGCCACACCGTTCCTTGTCTGAGGTTCGCCGTGGCATGTGTCACACGAACGACGGGAGCAGCAACCTCTCAGTCAGCAGCCTCTTGATTCAGCGCTCTCTTCCGTTGTCACCTTGGTCACTTGGGACGGGGGAATTTATGATGCGGTCCGAGTCGGGTTCGGGCGAACTGGACCTGGCGGACCCAACATAATCCTCGTGGCTGCAACTGTGCAGCATGATTGAGAAAAAGAAAAGAAAATTACTAGCTCGCTTTCGTCGGCTCCCAAAAGTTCGTTTTGTTTCACTGTGGAAGGGTCTAGGCTTGGTCTTTTCTCCCCTTTCGCACCGAAGGAAAAGCCCAAGCAGGATGCGAGTCGGGACTCTTCTCTCGTCATCGCGCAGACGAAAACTGAGCAGGTAACGACGCAATACGCAACGAGCAGACCGAACCCTTAACAGAGAGTCCTGGCAAGGCCGCCGCGCCGCGGGCGGGTATACAAGAGATGACACCACGTAGTGCAGGCCGGCCAAGAGGGTTTGGGATATGATGAAGGCGGGAAGCGTTAGTTGAGATGACTCTCTGTAGGGTCGTGATTGGAAACAAGTCAAGAGGTATTGGATGGAAACATGGGGATGTAGTGTTCCACCGATCCGCGGCCTGGATACCTCAAGGCCCATCCGGGCATGTTCAGCGTGGACTTGCGTACTACCCTAGATCGATTTCTGGTGGATGTGTTTCCATATCGGTGATGCACCGTTCGATAAACTACATGACCGTGATATATCAGTTACTCATCTCAGATAGGCCGTTTTCTGGGCCGCTCTATCCAGAAGGTTTGCACACTGAGCATGGAGATCCTCCGGTCCGGAGTCATGTTGTAGAGGACGGACGTCCATCCCAAAGTGAAGTATGCAGTGGATAACACGGCCCGGGTATGACGGATGGGATTACGTTGGGCTTGACAGGAGGCCGATGCCCTCTTTCGGCCCATGCCCGAGCAAGCTGTCGTGCGCTGTCGATATCAGGCTGACCGAGCCACCGAGCACGGACTGGCCGAGATGGATCTTGACCTAACAAGTGTCGACGGAAGGAAGGCTGCGCTAGGGGAAGCGTTGGGCACAGCCAGTCTCCGTAGGCCTCGAACCAAGAAATGACGGGATGATGGTGTGATGGCGGTGCTGGAAAGAGAATAAGCCGATGTCTAACGCCGTTGAAAGACCTGTGCCAAGACAAGGCTGGTGGCTCCACTACAGGGCTATAAGAGCAGGTAGTGTAGGAGCGGTCGGTAAGGATAATTACTGATGCTTGCTGAACAAGAGCAGGGCACATGGATGTATTTGTGGTTGTCTAGGAAGTTGGGATCGGGGATGGGACGGAGGTGTGTGACGGCTGAAGATGGCGGGTGAGATGGGCAAAGTTGAGCGGAGGACTGGATGACGGTGAGATTGGATTGGGGCGCGTCTCTGAATGTGTTTGTGTGTGTGGGTTGTCTTGCAACAGAGAACTCTTGGACAGGTCTTGATGTGTGGGCCGGAATGAGAGTTGCCCGTGACCAGAAGACTTCAGAAAGAACGACACCGACACACTAAAAAGAGGGTAGGTTCCACATAGGAGGGAGGAAGGGGTGAACGGGGAGGGGGGGGGGGGCTTGTTGTTTCAAAGTCTTCATTGGCTGTTTGAGCAGCTGCACGCCCGGCATCAAGGTGCTTGGTGACGCAGGCTCGCCGCACGCCTGGTTATCTTGATGCCTCGCTATCCGTGCCGACTCATGCCGGGTTTGCGGGTAGATTGGGGAGTAGACTGCTTGGTGAGGCAAAAAAGCCGAAAACCGAGATGGTGCGGGATGGTGGTGTTGCAACTTGCGCAGCAATACGGATACAGCCTAATACGGAGAGACGCGAGGAAGCCGGGGGGGGAGCGAATGGGGACGTACATGTATGTACCTTGGCACGTGTGAAGCTGATGGGACCTGCCTGGCCTAGTTACCGGTATTCGACGTGCCCAAGTATGTAAGCCAAGTTCGGTCCAGTTGCAGCAAGTCTCTTGGAAGAAGTTGAGGAACTCTTCACCCACGATACACGTGAAAAGACGAGAGGAAAGATACGTATTTTGAGGTGCCAGCGCTAAAATAGAAAAAATAAAACAATATTTGTGCCTGACCACTGGAAGGGGTGGAGGGTTAGAATCTAAGGTTGAACGGTAGAGTTGTATTGTGTCTCGGTACCTGCAGGAACGGTGCGGCGCCAGAAGACGAACTCGGGATGCAGAAAGCCTCAAGAGGAAGGAAAGCTGGAAAACGGGGTAGGAGAGTGGGTGGGAAGAGTCGAAAAAGTGGAGACCCCATGCCATGGGCCGTGGCTCCGAGCCTCCGGCAGCTAAAATGTCTTGTCAGGGGGTGGATTTGACAGTCCAGCTACCTTAATTGGCCGCATTAAGGTTTAGTGCCCCCCCGAGACAGCGGGAGGGTTAATTTGCGCGATGAAGAACCTCGGGGGAAGGAAGAGACAAGCGTTGGGTCGGGCGATTCTGGCATTTCGGGAGAGGGTCTTGCTGAGATCGATTGATTTCTCTCTCTATCTTATCTATTTGTGTGACGTAAGGTACCTCCAACGGTTTTTGTGTCTTGGCAAGGTCCAACTCGGACTACCGACATAGGTACTAACCAGCACGATACCTTGCATCGAAAGCCCTTTGGCGTTGTCCAAATGCCACGAACGTGCTGGTTCCACGCTATTCCCTCCGTCGAGAGGCCTCCCTTTTTCAGGAAATCTCCCGCACAATGCCGTAGCAATCCCAAGAGAAGAAAACTCTTTGGGTTCGACGTCGCCTAGGGTCCGAGCGAGTGCCGTGTTCGGAATAACGGCCAGGGGGTGTCACTTAGCGAGATGCCAAAACACGACTCGAGACGATTCTGTCACAACTCCTTCTCAACCGCACACTGCTCCTTCGCCGCGCTAAGGTAGCGCAACTGCGTGCCGTCTTAACCAAGCTGCCATGGCATCCACATCCGACTTTTCCATCCTTTCCCTTCCACGCCCTCCCAGTCCCTCGCCATGTCTTCCGCGTAGGTACCACCACTTTGTACGGATAGGCCATATTCACTTATTACTCACAGATCATTCCGGGGGGTCTCTGGCTGGCTCGCAGTCGCTCGCTTGTTCTGCTCATTGTCACTAGCAGCATGCCCCCCGGTCGAGAGACTTCACTCTGCTTTGCTAGCTGCGAGACAAGACAGGACAGCCCACCTCCCTGCTGATGGCACACCAAGCTTCTCACCTGTACGAAATACTACTGCGGCTCCGTTGGCAGCGTCATCGTCGTCTCTACTACCCCTGCTGCTGTCTCCCCGTTCCCGTTCGCGCGCTGGTGCCTCTCTCTCGTCTTTTCCTCTGTCGTCCCTCCTTATCCTCCCCGTCATCCATCCGTTCGCAGCACGCTCCCCTGCTTCCTGTTCCTCCCAACCCTGGCCCCTACTACCCCTACTACCACCACCACCCACTCTCCACCCACTCTCCACCCACCTCGTCTTGGCTTTTTTGTTCTTAATTTGCTCCAAGCTTGGGATGGCAATGCCGTCGTGGGTCTGTGCTTCGTGTGTTTAATCGGACGCTACATCCCCGAGCAACGAACCGCCCATTGACACCTTGTCTTGCAGACTTACACATACTAGACCCCTGCTCCGTGTCCATCCGCGTTGCCTCCCTGCTCCTCTTCCTTCTTTCCCCACCCCCTTCTGCAGCATCCTGCACAGTAAAGACCCCCGGATGCGTTGCTTGGCTGCGCTTGGCTTGCATGGCCGGGGTCCAAAGTGCTTGGTGCCCTTCCAACACTTTCCAAGGACGTGCTGGCGGAAGATTTTCTCATCCTGTTTCGTCGAGGTCGATGTTGCGGCCGGGAAGGGGCTATCCCACGCCACGCCATGCCATGCCCTGCCCTGCCATGCCCATAGACCGACCAGTGACACTACCTCTCCCTCAACTCGCAAAGTACCTTGGCCCATTACATGGGATAACGAACCGAGAATGCGACCTGGCCCGCGCTCCTCATGCCAGGCGAGCCTCGCCAGATTTAAGCTCTCCTCCTCCCCCCTCATCCTCGCCGCCAAAGAGGTTTCTAGTTCTTCTCCCCCATCTCTTCTTCATTCGCCTCGTGTCTTCACTCATTCCCTGTGTGACCTTCGTTCTCTTTTCGGTTCCGTGTTCACTCTTCTTCGTCACGAGCAGGCCCTCGCCATTAAAGCCATACAGCTACAGCTTAACCCTTTTATTACTGTCGACTTTCTAGCCGGGCTCTAGCAGTCTCGCCAACAGCAACCAAATCTTCACAGAGGAGAATTAAAGAAAACAAGGGGAGGCAACTACAGGCCGCAACATCCTCGACGTGCGAAAAGAAAAGGTCACTATAATCGACATCGACAACACACCACTTGAACCGACAAAATGAAGTTCTCCGCCGTGTTGGCTCTCTCCGCTGCCGTCATGGCCTCCGCCAAGTCGGTCCGCAACCACTACCCGGTCCGCCGAGATGGTCATAAGAAGGGAGAAAAGGGACAGGCTGCTGGACAAATCGCTGGGCTCCCCGCAGGCATGACCGGATTTGGCGTCTCCAACAGTCAAATTACCGAGGTAATCATCATTTGGGCGAACCCGGGTGCCGGAGCCCCTACGATTAACATCAACCCTCCCGCCGGTGGTGCCGCCGCTCCTCCTGCTGCCGCGCCTCCTGCCACACCTGCTGCTCCTCCCGCCGCGCCCCCGGCTGCTCCCCCTGCCGCTCAGACGACTCACAACGTAAGTTAATCATGTCGACTCTGGCACCATACCAAATCAGAATCACTAATACGCATCTGCAGGTCGTGGTTGGTGGCGCCGCTGGTCTTGTCTTCGTTCCCGATCAGATCAAGGCCAACGTCGGCGATATGGTTGTCTTCACCTTTATGAGCCAGAACCACACTGCTACCCAGTCCTCCTTCGCGAAGCCCTGCGACCCCTTGGCTGGCGGCATGAACTCCGGCTTCATGGCCAACCCCAACAACTCCGTCAACCCGCCTCCCCAGGTCGCCATGCAAGTCATGGTCTCTGAGCCTTTGTGTAAGTTTTGCACGCAACTCACACACACCCCGGTCTGTGCCACTGTACTAACACACGTCTCCAGGGTTCTACTGTGCCCAGGCCAACCACTGTGGAAAGGGCATGACCTTCTCCATCAATCCTACCGCCGCGAAGACTCAGGCTATGTTCCAGTCGATGGCCATCGCCCAGAAGGGCCACGGAGCCGGTGGCGCCATCACCGGAGGCACTCCCCCCGCGGCTGCTCCCCCAGCTGCCCCCGCAGCCTCTGCTCCCGCCGCCGCTCCCCCTGCCGCCGCTCCTCCTGCTGCCAACCCCGCCGTCCCCGCTGCTGGGGGCGAGATTCAGCAAGGCACCGGACAGATCAACGGCAACGGTGCTTGCGTATGCTCTGTCACCTGCTCTGCAGGATCTTTCCCCGCGGTCGGAGCACAAGGTGTCGGCTCTTTCGGCGGCATGGCAGGCTCTCTTCCCATGGCAATGATGGAGGTCTGAAGAGGACGATACGGGTCCGATCACGTTCACGTGTGAACCTAATCCGTCTTCTTTAGTAGTCCATTTTATTTATGCTCCTGGGAAAAGAGAACCTGTTTTTTTGCCCACTCCGCTGGGAACGATACCACATATCCGGAGTTGTTACGATATACACCTTCAAGGGAACCCGTCTCATCACGACCTTACTCTTTTTTTTCTTTTATTCATCATGTAGATTTCTCTTTTGCTGGTTGTGGAGACATTGTAAAAGAAGAGCGAGATCTTCCGCGCACGTTAGTAGTGGATGATAGAAAAACTCTTTTTTTTTTTTGGTTCCGGCTTGGGTTGAGCCCGCTCCCCTTGCTTAGGGGAAGTAGGAATGGGGATGAGGGTTTAGGTGATAATTACAGATGTATGACTGGTTCGTATTTCCTGGATGGAAAAACACCATTTTTTTGTTCGCAACCGCCTAATAAGGAATCAATATATCGATGATGAAAGATCCACAGCCTCGGATTTCCTTTGATTCGTGTTCTGGGTTTTATTCGTCCTTCGAAAATGCTACTATTCGCCTACTGAATTCTCTAGCGATAAGTCAAGTAACCGCCTAAGCGCAGGATAAGAGATGGAGCCGGCCCTGAGAAAGTACCCGGAAGATACAACTCGGGGGTTTCTGATTCGGCTCACGACTCGTGAGGTCAACCCGGTTTGATCGACCGTCAGTGTGCCGGATAAGCGCCGATAAGAGGCAGTGATGAAAGTCGATCAAGGAGGCGGCTTGCCGTGTGTCTATTCCCATCTTCCCAGGCGTGCGTGTCATGCCGTGTCACGTCACGTCAACTCGAGTCGAGGCTCACCCTTCTGGACACTGCATATGCAATCTACGGGGAAGTTTTTGCCGGCAGGGACAGAGGCCCGTTATTTGGAAGTGCATCTGTCGTTGCCTATATGTAAGGCTTTGACGGTTTGAGGAGAGGGAGATGTCAAAATGTTGAGATGATGTGTGATGGACGGACGGCGGACTGTTTGGCTTTGAAGTGGCTTTGAAGCTTCGGCTTCATCGCTTGAGGGCGGGTTGTATGTATGGGAAATGCTAAGATTGTGTCAGTCGACCAGAGACGGAGACTGGAAAATAGCGATTCTAGTTTCCTTGCGACCGATCTCCGTGGACTGACGGACCCCTGTGGCAGACAGGATTCATCTTCTTCAAAATGAAAGGAGAAAAGGCGTGGGGGAGGGGGGGTCGCCCGATGATGGACCGACCTCCTTTCCTTGAGGCCATACTTTCCGAGGCGTAGCCATGGCTTTACTTGTATGGACATGAGTTGACAACTTGCACTTCAAGGCCCGAGAAGTAAGCAAGATCATCTTAGCCCCGATGGCCTTGCTCAGTATTTTAATGATTGCAAGCAGCCAGAATTTATTCATCTGATATTCCGCCCCTCTATGCCACCAA
Organism: Colletotrichum orchidophilum; assembly: GCF_001831195.1. Taxonomy (NCBI): domain Eukaryota; kingdom Fungi; phylum Ascomycota; class Sordariomycetes; order Glomerellales; family Glomerellaceae; genus Colletotrichum; species Colletotrichum orchidophilum. The sequence goes on along the minus strand of NW_019173132.1, from coordinate 19,851 downwards.
TGCAACCTCCATCGCTTGAGTTGTAACTAAAGTTAAGAAAAAACACCCCTGTTTATGATTTCCGTTTCGCCGTCATTTATAAGTTTACTCCCTGCTGCGGTCCAAAAAGGGTCGAGGTTGGAGGTTCCCTACCCTCTGCTCTCTGCTGACTCATCTCATCTCATCTCATCTAAGACACATCGCCTACTACTACGTTGAAGCGTAGAACAAGACAAGACGTGGTAGACGGACGACTTGTCGAGGCAGAGGAAGAGAGAACGAGGGAGCTTCCATCCCAAAGCAGCCCCCTTCCCCCCGCCCGTCTATTTCTTCTTCGACCCTCCCGCTCCTTCCGCTGCCTTCTTGGCCTCAGCTACAGACGGATCGTCAGCGTGCCACGTTCAAATCATATCCATTCATTTTCCAGCCCTCGGCCGTTCTCAGGGCCGCCTTCTGCCAATCTCATTCCCGCGCAGCCCTCGGGATCGATGATGAACGACCCGGAGTTCGATTCCCGGCTACGCAGCGCGCGGCCTCAACGACACATGAAAAGGGGCGACCCAGCCGGTCACAAGTGACGTTGAGCTCTTCCCCTCCTCCTCCTCTCTCTCTCCCGCGGTTTCCCTCACTCAAAATCGAAAGGCGGCCGTGAAAGAGGGCGACTAGATGGTGAAATTGAGGGTGACTCACCGGCAGCCTGCTTCTGCCGCATAATCTCAGCGGCAGACTCCTTTGCGCGCTGCATCTCGGTACCGCTCATGGTGTTTCCCTTTTTCTGAACAAGAAAAAAGAAGTCAGTATTTTGCTTGTTCAATCCCAAATCGGATCAAAAAAGGTCCAGAGGGACATATCAAATGCTCTGCGTGCAAAGGTCCCTGTCTCTCGCGCTTGCAGACACCCGCCAAAACAAGCCCCCCCCCCCACCCCCCCTTTTTTTTTAATGAGCGAACTCAAGCCTCATGAGCGGCCCCTTCTGGTGCATGTTCACTCCGCACTTTCAAGACCATCCGTACGCGGCGGAGAAATGCGATTCAAACGTTGCGAGGTGAATATATGGCGATCCCACCAGGAGCAAGTAAGCTGAGAGTGGGTGGGAGTGGCCGCTGTGAAAACAACGGGAAAATCTCACCTGAGATGCGGCCTTCTTCTGGGCAGCCTCACGGGCCTTGTCGCGCTGGTTGCCACGGGTCATTTTTCAGGTGTCGGTGGGATGTACTTGGTGTTGATCGGAAGCAGGGACCAAAAAGTCGAGGTGCGAGCTCGGGAGACGATTGCGATAATCGCAGGCGTGGAGGTTTCCGCAATTACGTTGGTGTGAGGTTGGGTTGTCAGACGAGGGAGAGAAAAAGTAAAAGAGGACCCACGCTGGTGAGAAAGGAGGCTGAGAGAGTGGAAGGTTTATAGAAAAATTGCGCGCCCGCCTGCCAGCCGGCGACCGCGACCGCGAGGTTTGCGGCTTGCCCCCAGCTCGCTCACTCACTCTATGAACAACCTTACCTTAGGTACCTTAGGTAGGTAGGTGGGCCAGGTGTTCGGCAACAGCGTGCCCTGGAGAAGGAGTGGACACGACCAATCAGAGGCTGTCGTTTCAACTCTCGGTCGCTTCACATGCTCCATCCGATCGCTGGCCTCCCCGAGTCCCTCTTCCATTGTCGCACATCGCGCCTCTGATGCTGCCCAACCAGTGGCCGCAGCGTCCCATTCAACGGAGCATTCACTTCAAGGTGTGATCCAATTTTAGCAACACCAATTTTTGGCGGTGAATCTGTAGCACACATCACGAGGCGCCGGGAGACTCTGTACAACCCTGAGTCAAGATAATTGTCTTGAATTATCTGCCTAGTTACATGCGCGCGGTCGTAGGGTGGGTGTCGTGGGCATTTGCTGAAAAGCGTAAGCAGATCGAGCCAAATCCTCACGAAACGCATCTTATCCTCCGCCGGCCAGAAAAAGCAAAAAGCAACGCCGAATTTTCATCCCTAGAGTTCTCTCTTACACGCACAAGAAACCGTTCTCCAATCTGCAGAAGGTCAAATCGAATCTGTTCCAGAAACCCCCAAAATGTGAGAGCCCATGGCCCCTGAATGAATACCCCCGTCTTGTCCATATTGTATCCTCCCATTCGGATAAGCAATGGAAGGATGTGTGGGTGTCATGCTAGGCGGTCCATGTCGGAAGTGCAAAATGATGTGCCTACCGCATGCGAGAAAACAGAAACGAAAGAAGAAGAAGAAACTGCCTCCGATGCTGTCGTGTCCCACTGTTGGCCCCTATGCAATGCGTGCGCAATCAGGCATCTCCTGTATAATCTTGTTGGACCGCTTCTCTGGTAACAGAAACGCTCGTATGTAGGTTCGCAACGCTAAGGAGGCTCATAGTACACCTAAAAGCCATTGCTCGTAAGGGAAGAAATTGAAGTCTTCCTGAAATCGTCGCGCGTCTCATGATCAGCTTCGTGACTGGCATTTCGTTGAAGGAATCAAGCCCATGATGTTGTTGCCGTGAGTATGATCCAATCATGATCCCAGTGACCTGTTGATTCCCCTGGCAAACGAGCGTCGAGAATGGAAAGAAGGAATGGAAAGTAGATAACCGCGGTGAAAAACAAAAGAAACGCGAAGGTAAAGGAAAGCGTTCGTCTATGTCGATGTTCGCATCGAATCAAGTACAAGCCTATTGAAGGCTCCGTCCGATCTGGTGACGGCTGCCGAGAAGCAGAATGCGATTCTTGTGTCTGCGCTGCAAATGCCGAAGGGGGGGTGGAAGGCACCGTTGCGCTGCCTGAATCCATAGTGTACACACAAAGCAGGCCTTGCAACCAGATGCAAGGACCGCCGTGCCCGACGGATGAAGAGGTTGGGTGAATTGCGATGTTGTTTGTTGGTCGGAAGATGATTTGTGGTGATTGCACAGACAGGGGAAAGGAAAAAGATCGTCAAGTCGTTGCTGCGTAGCCGCCGTGCTGTGTCGAAAGAAAACCGTTACGCGGAAAGCATCATGCCACCATTATGTTCGTTGTCGAAGCCCGGACCACATTCCGTACCATTAGAAATGAATCTGTATGGGCTGAAATGGTCGACAACGTGCCGAATACAATTACAGCCACTGGGACTCGCCGGTAACAGCGTCAGCAGGGGCGCCACCGTTGGTGCGCTGCTGGCCATTGAAGCCGAACTGCTGGACGCGCTGGTTCTGGGGAGCGGGGGGTGGAACAGTGACGCTGTTGGCCGTGGGATAGTTGGCCTGGTTGCCGCGTGGAGCCATGCCACCGCCGTTGAGACCGCCATTCAGACCGTTGCCAAAGGCACCGCCAGGGGCAATGATGGAGGTATTGTTAGACATGGCGCGGTTGTGGCCTGGGCGCAGGGGAATCTGGCCCTGGCTGGGGTCCGCAGGAGTGACCTGACCGCTCGAGGTGGCACTGCCACGACCCTCAAAGGCCTGGATCTTGGCCTGAATGCGGCGACCATATGGGGTGGACCGAATGGAAGGCAAGATGGGGCGGATGGCGTCCACCAGGCGGTACTTGCTTGCAGGAGGCGCGTACTCGAGGGCGGTCTGAATGACGTAGTTGGCATACGAGTCGCGGAGGAGTCTCTCGATCTCGCCGGGGTTCAAAAGCTCATCGACAATCATTTCGCGAGAAGGCTCCTGGGAGCAGCGCAGGCACTTCTCGATGACGTTGGAGCTGAACTTGTGGCGGGACAGCTGGCCGATGCGGTTTTGGAACATGCGTACAATAGGCTCGGTGAAGGAAGGTTCGTTCAGGTCGATGATGTACTGTACGACGTAGTTGCCGAAGGGGTCCTGCACAAGGATTGGGGCATGCTCGGTGATCTTCGCAATCAACCAAACCTTTTGCTCTCCAGAAGCGTGGTCAATGCAGCGCTGGAGAACGCAGCAACCATGGCGGTGAGTGCCAACGTCAACGCAGTTGGTGCCAACGGCGTCGAAGATGAACTGCGCATCCTGAGCGCTGAGCTTGTTGAGACACTTCTGGATGACGTGGTTGCCGTTGAGGTCCTGGATGAGCTCAACAACCTGGTAGCGAAGAGCATTGATGATCATCTCAATCTGAGTCGGAGTCGTAACGAATTCAATCATCTTCTGAAGAGCGCGGGTGCCATGCTGGTTGAGCGCAATGCGGACCATGTCAACGGCGGCATTCTGAATGAGCACAGTACGCTCATCATCGTTGCAGTACTCCAGCAGCTTCTGGCATAGGTAGTTGCCAAAAGGATCAGTCATGAGCTCGATGACGTGCTGGTTAGTTTCAAGCCAGATCATGTGGACCTGCTCCGGGTTGCGCTCCTCGAGCTTCTTTTGCAGATAGCGGCAGCCGTGCTGGTCCTTGCAGAGGTCATAGATCTGGCCACCAACGTTCTCGAGGGCGAGGCCGTTGTAGCGCGACATGGCTAGAGAGATGTTAGTGCTGGGGACTCATCATGGGATTGATTCACTCGTTTACCTTCATTGTCCATCTGGCGGCGATGTTGAATGACACGAGCCTGGCTGTCACGGGGTTGAGGCTGAGGGTTGTACAGAGCACCATAACCGGCGTAGTTCTGAGCAGGGTACATGTTGGTGCCATTGAGGTTCATGTTCTGCATGCTCATAGCCAAGAGGGGGACGCCATAGGGACCAGAGGCGGGAGGAGGGCCATTGTTGGTGGGCGAGACGTAGCCGCTCGGGTAGAACCCGCCGTAGCCACTGTTCGGACCGGCAGTGGCGGTACCGTTGGGATTCTGGGTACCTTGGGAGGTGTGTGGGAAGCCCTGACCCTGGGCTCCAGGACCGAAAGGAGCCGCGCTGGCCTGAAGGGCGGACTGGATGGAGTGATAGGGACCAGCCTGCTCCCGAGGACCGCCCATGTTGTTGTCATTGGACAGCTCACGGCTGTGGCGACCGGGAACAGCGCCAGCAGGAATGCGACCGATGCTGGCGTTGTGGTTGTGGAAATGTTGCTGGGCGTGGTTGTTCGTGACAGGGCCGCCGTTAGTGGTGCTCTTGACGGTAGGCACGTCGTTGGCAGAGAAGGAGCTCTGCAACTTGGGAGGAGTAGCCATGATGTGGTTACCGGGGTGGTTGCCGGGAGGCGAGACAATAGATGCCTGGTTGTCGGAGGGAGCGTCCGGGAAGAACTTCAAGTCGAGCGAGTGGCGGACTGAAGAGCGCTTGCCGATTTCTCCAGAAGACGAAGCTCCGTTGAGCGAAGACGTGTTGATAGCAGACAAGCTCTGTTGGGTTCGATGACGGTTAATATTGCCCCAACCATTCGAGGACGGCGCGTCAGGGGCGGGCGAGGGGGAGAGGGCAAGGTCAAGGGCAGCGGAAGATGCAGAGAGCTATACGACGCAAACAATTGTCAACAGTTGAACGGAGGCTGACAAGTCGAAGGTTTGTGTCGACAGATATCCTGCAGAACTCTGACCTTGGTGGAAAGGTAGGAAGGAGCGGGCGGTAAACGGACAGGAAGTGAGTGGGTTGAGGAGTTTTTTCTTGTCTTTTTCGCTCGCTTTCACAAGCGAACCGCAAAGGAAACGAAAACAAGAGAGGAAAAGAGGCGGAAGCAAATTTTGACCAAGGTGCGCGGGGTGAATTGAGAGGTGAAGTTGAAGCAAGGTGCGGCTGCAGCCGGCGCGGTTGCGTGCGGCTCGCACCTTCCCGCCTGCGAGGTTCGGGACGTGGCACTTCACCAGCCATGGACAAAATAAACATGTGGGCTTTTTCTGCTGAGCTGGCAGAGAAACCATGGGCACCGGCTTGCTCATGCGTCGGATGAGAGGGTGAAATAGGTGTTGGACAGGAAAATGGAGGCATGATGTAAAGGTAAAAAGATAGATTGCGCAAACTTACCATTTGATCGTTTTGGCGAACCAGAGTCGGGAAGTTGTCGTCGCCATTGCCCTGGCCGTACTTATTGTCGCCAGAAGCGTCCTCCTCGCCAAAGAGGAAGCGAGCAGTGCCGGTCTGGTCGAGGTCGGCGCCGTAGAGACCAGTGCGAGAGCGCGTGACCGGCATCGAGTAGCGGTTGTAACTGCCGGGGGAAATTCCAGTGTTAGCCATCGCCCAGGTCGGTGGAGGTTTGCTTGCTGTGTTGTAAGTATGTTTGCTTTCTCTTCTTGGGCAAGTCTTAGGTTGTCGTTTGGTTGGTTTTGAGAAGAAACGAAACGACGGATGCTGGTAGGGAAAAAAAAAGAAGGCCTTATTATTGTTCGGTGGTGGAATTGAATCAAGCCGTGGAAGGCCGTGTAAACGTTCGTTTGAAAGAGGCTCTTGGGAGGCAAGTGCGGTTCGTGAGGATTGGAACAAAGGTATTGGAACGATGCCGAAGTGTGATATTGAGACGTGTGAACAAGTGCGTGATGTTCTGCGGTGTAACTCAAAGGCTAAGTTACTGTTGTTGGCGGAGAGATGCGTGAGAGTGCAGCGTTAAGTGTGTGTTTTGAGGTTGGTGTGGACTGGTCAAGGTCGAGGTCAAGGTCGAGGTCGAGGTCAAGGTTGAGAGGCAGGAGTGGCTGCTGCTCGATACGCCTTTTTGTTGACATGGGTTGAGAACCCAGAAAATCTCTTAAGCAATCCAAGGAAGGAGCCCATCTCGTTGCAGGACCTTCCCAAGGCAAAGCTCGTTTCTCAAAAATGCGCAGAGCCCTGCCATTCGTTTCTTTCGTTGAGGAACAATACCTTACCAGCTTGACCAAACAACTTTACCAACCTTTTGCTGTGTCTTGATACTCACCCGAGACTTGTCCAAAAAGCAAACATACTGGTCACACTGCATAGATCAGGGCACTTACGCATTGGAAGATCGGTGGCTAGTCGGATCTTGGCGGACAGCCTCCTCCTTCTCATCCTCATCACTGTTTCTGCGAGACCCAGGCACAGATCGGGACGGCAGGTGGTCGTCAAAGGTGAAGCGTGACTGCATCACCGTGGAGTGCGGCGAAGTGAGCTGCGAGCCCGAACGCCCAGGGCGGTTGAAGAGGCCAGGCGGCGAGGTCAAGCTCGAAGTCGAGTACCGATTAGGGCGCGAGAACATCGTGGGGAAGCCGGACGATTCGTGATATTCGGGGGGCGTCGTGGGCTCCGACTGGTGGCCCTGGCGAAGGTCGTCTTGCATTTTGGCGAGCTCCATCTCCTCGCGGCGCTGTGCCTGCTCCAGTTTCTGCATCTCCATTTCGAAACGACGCCTCTGCTCGCGCAGTCTCTCATATTCGATCTTTTTCTTCTCAATCTGGTCCCAGCAGTCAATACACACTCTTCGTCACTGTGGAGTTCGACATTGCAGAGTCGGCAGGCATCGATGATCCTCTCGCCATCAAGGTCCGACAGCGGGACGGTGGAAGCCCACATACCAATTGAACTTTGTGGAAAGTCTGGACAACACAATGTCAGTCGCATTCTTGCAGAAAAGAGCGCCATGGCAGAAGGAGTGCTGAGCGTGGAACGCATTCCAGCGTGGATAAGAAACGTACGTTGTTATAATCAGGGCCACCGAGATCAGGGCCGCGCTGGCCGGTAATTGAAGACAGAGTTGGTACACGCCCGGAATCCGTGGTGAAGCGACGGGGAAGGGCACCTCGCCCATCATGGGCCTGAACGGGCTGCGGGAGGCGGTTGCCGTTCCGCGGAGGTGAGACAAGTGTGTTCATCGTGGATTCGTTACGGGGCGACTGTTGAGATCGGAAGCGCAGCTCGTCCATAGTTCGGCTTAATTCAACAATTCGTACACGGCGCAAAGGGGCCGAAGGGCTGTGGGTTTCTATATACTATTGGCATCAACCAAGGCCGGCGGTCAGCGACAAGAACATGAAGGGGTGTTTGGTTTTGCAGAAAGCAGCGGCGGCAGCATCAAAGACTGCGGTCGGTCGGGTTGCGTGCGACGGCCATGGCGACAAGAAATAGCAGAACAGAGCGAGAGTTTCGTGACTTTAGAAACAAGGGAATTAAATTGGAGGCGGGGTGCGGAACTGGCGAAGTCGGGTGGTGCTGGTCCGGGGGTTCGCTCGCTCTTGGGTGTGGTCTTGGTCCTGGCCTTCTCCAAATGCGGGCGGCAGTGGGTGAAGCACTGAAGAGACAAGGAGAATGATCGCAGTGGAAGCATGGCAGCAGCTGAAGCTGGGTAGCGTGAGACTCAAATGTCTCGCCCTGCAACTCCTGTCTCTTCTTGGGCCTCCAGATCGCAAACCGAAACCGTCATTGCCGTTGTCGCTGCCTCTTCAGCTTCTACCGAGCACCCCTACCTCTTTTCCCCCTTTGCGTTCGGTCTGACATCCTGCGTTGCGATGTACTGCTTTTGGGTGTTGGGGAAGCCTTTGGGCGTGCGTTGTGATGTCCAACGGAGTTGACTCGCTGGTTTGGCGGCACAAGGACACCAGGGGCGGCCGAAAGTAAAGTTTCCTCCCCGCCTCTCTCTCTCTCTGTCTGTATATGTGTGTATGTGCGGTATGCGATGTGTTTCTTGCCGCCATGGCGCAGTTGCTCCTTCAATCGCGAAGCTCTACCACGCGTCGACGTGGGTGTGATACGGCGACCGAGCAAGGACAAAGAGAACAAAAGAACTGGAAACGTACCTGTTTATTCCCGTGGTGGTCTTCCCCAGTGCAGTACAGAGTATACACTCAGACAAAATCTCACACGTCGCGCCCCGGAGAGCCAGGAGCGACAGAATGGAGAGGTTTTTGGAATACACGGACACACGAGATGGTGTACAGAAAGAGAACTGGGTAGGAAACCGACGACCAACGTGGGGAGAAACGAAAAGAGCAGGTTCGGAGCATAAGAAGGTAATGTAGCGATTTTCAGGTGTGGGAGACAAGCACGGTTGAGAGGGCGTGGCAGGCCAGCCGGCGGCCCAAGATACCCCTGCGCCATCGACGGGGGAACCCAGTCTAACGGGTGCCACATCGAGAGAGGAACCGCAGAGAGGAACCACCGCATCTCACTCGCTAACCAGACCTGCCAGGGCGGCTTTGCAAGTCGGGGTGGTGGTTTAGTTTGGTACCCAAAGGACCCTGGCAAGATCACGAAGGATACTGCGTATTACTCCGCACCGTGGGTAGCTATCGTACGGAGACTCAAGTGACGAGAAAGGGCCCTCGTGAGTCGTCCCTCTCTCTTTCCGCTCAGAGACTGGCCAGAAGTCAAGGGAGACAAAGTACCCTGCGCCGTATTGCGTTACCACACCTTGCCCTGTCCTTGTCAGGGTTGCGCCCAGTCCTTTTCGCGCCGTACCTGGCCAGGTCGGGAGGAGAGTTGCGGGTACTAAGAGCAGGTACAAGGTCTGGATAGCAACAAGCCTGCACTGTATGTACCTTTAGTAAGGTAGGTAGGGTAGCCGCGGTGGTGCGTGTACATGTGGTTGATGCTCGACAGGAGTGGGAGGTGGCGGTGGTGGTGTCCTCTGAGTCTGACGCAGCACAGCTTGGGCTTTCTTTCGCATTTCCTGTCCATGGATTTCCGAAAGAGAGCAAAACGGCCAGTGGGAGGCGAGGGCCGCCGCTCCTATGAACCCTGTTCAAAACCTTCCCGCACCGAACAGCAGCGGCAGACTGAAGGGCGAGTCCGCAGATGTGGTTGCACTCTTGATTCTCGGATACCTTTCAGGTACTCAAACAATCGAGCCTGGCCCTGGCCGCCATTATCGTCTTGACTTTGCGAGGTTGTGATCAAGTAGTGGCTAGCAGTAGTGGGACTACCACAAAGCGGCAGACGTCGTCCTTGAATTGGCAGTTGTTGTTGCTGCTGCTGCTGCTGCAACATATCGCCTCGTCTCTCCTGCCGTCGATATCTCGTGGCTTATTCGTCCGCGTCTGACTTCATTTCCTCTCATCTCGTGGCATACATGGAGCGAGCATTTCAGACACATTGTCCAAATACACACCCCTCCGATCCCCTCACTGTGTCTCTTACTCTCTCTTTACCCCCTCCTCTTCCCCTCCTCCTTTGGTGAGGGGCTGGTGCACTAATAGCCATAGAAACCGCCTAGTCTAGCAGGTCGGAGGTCGTCCGTACTAGTCCCAGTTGACCGACCATCTTGTTCCGCTTTCCTGTCAGGGGCTGTCTCGCGCGGGTGTACATTGTATGTAGCACGGTGCGAATGGTCCACTACCTACGCTTGTCAAGGTTGCGCGAGCGTTGACGACAGAAATGACTGTTGCCAGTGCATCGGAAACTCTATCTCGGTCTGACAGGAGGCCCGAGATCCCCTATTGCCCATTGTGCAAAGTCTGTCAAGCCCTGTAGCGGGAAGTTCCCACGTTGCTCTGAGTCTCGGGCAGGATGGCCACCGCCTTGTCTCGTTTCCTTGCTTAACTTTTGTCGAATTGCCAATCTGCCAAGAAGGGCTCGGTGCTTTGGGAATCACCTTGTACGTGATTTGTTCTCGCGCTGGCTGCGAGGCAAGCTCCGAACCAAGGACCTGCATGCTTCCCCAAGCGGTGAAGCGGCAGCCTGTGCTGTGGGTTGTCAAATATGTACATAGCTTTGTTTCTGTCGACAAGCCTGGCGACAGTCTGTGCCGCGCACTGCCTGCGTTGCATCGCTTTTCGGGACTTGGATAACCCTGTGCGACAGCGACGTGCTTTCCCCAGATCGAACGAGTACGTCCAAAAGATCTGGACATTAATGCCAACCGTCACACCGTTGCGTTGCCCGCGAGCTTAATTGACAACAGACTTTGCTTCTCGCAACGGGTTTCGTTAATGAGGCGTTGGCTCGAGGTATCCGTAGACAAGGACTCTGATGACACGTCTGTGCCATGGTCGTCGAGGATCGGCTCAACTGAGTAGACAGACAAGGGCTGTTCGCCAACGAGCAGGATAGGATGTGCACATGGGTTACGTAGAGCATCGACTCTTATTTGGTCACCCAAGCCACCCAGGCCCTGCCGTTGCGGGCCTGCCCAAACGACAAATCGCTTGTCAATGGGGAGCTCCGTTCGCCGTTGATGCCGATTAGCCCCCTCATCGTCAGAAGCGAAGAGGCTCATTATCCGGGCCAGCATCAAGCCCTCTCGACTTTGAAGGACCCAGCGACGCTGCTCGTGTGGATGATTCCTAGTTTGCGGTGAATTCCCTCTTGAGACAAGTGGCCGCCATTGGTCCACCCTGCAGCGATGGTTCTCCTTGAAAGTGCTGATATCCGTGGCGTTTTCATCGTGTGAGTGCATACAGCGTACAAGCCGACAGAAATGGGTTGCAACCCAGCGTCGGTGAATCGCTGAACGGGGCTTTGGAAGATTGCTCGATGTTGAGTATCAGGTCCATCCTTGCCCTGCGTCTCTGTCGCTCCAAAGAGTTCCACATCATTTTTTCTTCTTTTTTTCTTCGCAAGCCGCTGGCGGGGAGACAGGGTCTTCCCGAATTGAGGGTCTCCTGGCTAAGAGTGGCTTGGCTAGACAGCGCGCGAAACCCCCGTGGCTTGTGAGTTTGTACGGATTTTTGCACAGTAAGACGAGGGAAGCTCTGTGTGGAGAGGACACTGCGACATTCTCCCAGCTCGGTATTCCGAGCACACAAGGGGATGAATGCCTTGCAGCTTCATACAGGATGCATGTCAATTCGCCTAAAAAGAGCCAACGTGTGCGTGCCTTAGGGCTGCGGCTTGGGTACGGTTATGGACGCCGTCTTTCCCTGCAAGTGAGGTGAGGAGACGAACGACGAGACGAGCCAGGCGTAGCTTTCCAGCCTCATCCTCAGCACACTTCCGACGAGAACGCACAGTTCAGAAACATGAGCGATGTGCCCCGCGATTCGGGCACAGCGACGCAGTGCCTAGGTGGCAGGCCTTTTCCTGTTGGCGCCGCATCTTGGACCGGTGCTGGTGGGCTGGTGAGGGTCTCGAAGTGACTTGCATCTTCCCACCTTCCAGGTGGTTTGCGAGGATCCATGCTCGGGGCAGAGGCTCCAGTCCTTCCTTCGTCATAAGGCAACTAGAGGGTTTCTGGAGAGGCGTGGAATGGCCCGCCCTGGTTGAAAAACGCGAAAATAGCAATCATGAAAATTGAATTGTTGGGCGGCAAGCATGGAATGTCGCAAGCTTCTACCGGCTCGGCTCTACACCGACTTTTAAGGCCCGCATTGAGTGGACTATCTGCGAGTCTGCGACAAAGTAGGCGTGGGCAGCGGCATTGGCGTGGAGAGTGACAAAAACTCTAGGCTCGGGACCTCAGTGACTTGTCAGGCGGGCCTTTGAAGGAGACTTCGACAGGTATCAGCATTGTACCTTGGCAGCGGGGGAGGTCTCAGGATGGCAGACGACGTTCTGACTCTGGCTGTCGTCCCATGTCATTTGCAGGATGCTTGGTGACGGACCCTGGTAGACACTAGGTACTACCCACTACGTAGACAGACGACGGGCTAGAATTCTGCATGGTCTTCCATCTGCCATATCCTGCGCTAGCCCGAGGGAAGTCGGCTCGACGATCAACTAGTTCGGATATTCCCTCGCCACCCCTTTTTTCGATTGCCATTCTGGCACCGACCCCATGTCACCCACGAAAGGTTCCATCGGGCAAAGGCGGCAAAGCCTTGGCTCTCGCTCCTCTGTGTTGCGATACCATACACTAGTAGGAGGGGTTCTCCGACAACAAAGTGGTTGGACCCTCGATCGGCCGCAATCTTCGGGGCCGCAGGTCGTGACTCGCGGGGTCGACATGTTGCATCATAGTTGACAAGCTTCGCCCTCGGCTTGGAGGTTGAATGCCTTTGTGTGTATCCAGGCCAACCATAACGATGGCAGAGCCCAAGTTACGCCACAACAAACGGTTTCAGGGGACGATGAGAAGCGGCAAAGGGAGAGTCGATAAGTACCGTTACGTTTTCTCTTGATCGACTGTGCGTCCTTGGAAGTGGCATTCATGATAGCTCTCCGGTTGGGTGGGCATGTGCTAAGGTACATCCAATCTGTGTCATTGTATCGCGGGGCAGCTTCACCACCTAACCGATCGGGGTCCGGTATCTGGAGTCAAGGAGGGGCAGTTGCAGTTGATGGGATGCGACTTGGCTTGCCACAGTATATCCTCTGCCAACGCAACATGCAGACGCCGCCGCCGCCGCCGCCGCATCGCCTGCTGCGGGTCGTACAAAGGTGAACCCTGCGCGGAGCAGTCTGATCCCATGCAAGTGTGACGACAGAACGTGAGACGGTAAAGTGATTATGGATATGAGCAGCGAAAGACTCGTCGTCGGAAGCCCTAGAGGCAATCCTAGTGATGTCCATCCAACTAGGCAGTGTTGTGGACTGTTTCCGCGTCTGAACAATATCCGAAGGGGCTGTTGCAGAATAAGATGACGAAGCAATGCAATCCCGGTCTGTTTTCTGAGGTCGGTTGTGTAAGTAATGCAGTCGTGTTCCCAGAGGCCCAGGCCGTTGGAAAGGAGGCTTTCGTCGTCTGTTGCGAAGAGGGGTAAAGTATGAGGTACGGATACCTTGGAGAGAAAAGATGGTGAAGGGAGGGGCTGCAGCAGACGACAAGGCACCCACAGGCCCTCTTCCCCCTGTCTTGTCCAGGCGTGGCTTCCCACACCCTAAAGTGGTGACCTGGAACGGCCACGACCCCCACTTGTCGACCACTTGAGGAAAGTGTCCGGAGTCCCTGGTAAACCTAACTTGACTTTGGAAGCAGTCGCGGCACTGCTTCTCAGCCATTTGTATCTGGACTCGCAGTTGCATTTCCCCACTGGCATATGGTAGGTACTGACATGAGAGTGCTGAATGAGTTGCTCTCTTTCTATCCACTTCTTTTAACCATGGGACAGCCATTGGAAACCCAAGCACGGGTTATTATGCGTATTAATGGTCCCTGACATTGAGTGTGCTGCACAACGTACGAGGCGGGCCCAAAGCCCTGGGTTTGGGCACCCGTCAACGTATACCTTGGTCTACCTTAGCTGAGAGACTGAACCCACAGATGGAATGACCACGACCTGATCGGCCATTGATTCAACAAGTCGCGCCGAAGCCATCGTGCCACTCGAGAATCATTTTCTTGATAAAAAAGTAGGCCTTGCAAACTACCTTTCACCATGTGGATGCCCAAATCGAATGAGCGCCGTCAACTAATTAGTCAAAGAACTACCTTAGGCCCGTCAGCAGGATGAGGTTGGGATGAACTGCGGCCTATGTCTTAACCTTAAGGCACACTAGATAAGTAAGTAAGGCAAGGTAAGGTAGGGCAAAGTGGACAACGCATAACAGAGCATGCTGTGAGCCGAGCTGACACAGCTCGGCGTGGCTCACCGAGGTAAATCTCGGTGTGCCCCCGCCGGCCTTGTCGTCGCCGTCCCAAGTCCACCATGCTTACTAAGACGTTTGACTACACACCTTATGTCCGTCAGCGCAAAGGTGGGGCAGCTGTCAGCAGCCGGCTCCGCGGGGCCAAACTTTTCTGCTGCCCGGCACCTGCCTCAAACTCGCGATGTGACTCGACCGCCTGCATCTCAAAAATCTGCAGTAGACCTTTCTTCCGCCCTGCCGCCGCACCCAACAACACATGATGATTGCAGGCGGAACACGGTGACCAAAATGCAGGACGACGGCTTCGAGGCTCTATTGGAGCCCTTTTATAACGGAAAGAAGCTGACAGATCCTATCTCGACCAAGGAGGATAAATTCCAGCTCTTACCCGCCTTCCTCAAGGTGAAGGGCCTTGTCAAGCAGCATATTGACTCGTACAACTTCTTTGTTGAGAATGAAATCAAGGAAATTGTCCGCGCCAACCGCATTGTTCGAAGCGACGTGAACAGTTCATTCTGGCTTGAGTATGCCGCTATGCCTTGCCCTTTCTTTTTGCATGGACTAGGCTAACGCCCTCCCAGATTCACTGATATCAGAGTTGAGCGACCCAGTCGCGTCGACTTCAACGACATCAGAGCTCAAAATGAGGTTACACCAATGGAATGTCGTCTGCGCGACATGACCTACGCCGCACCCATCATGGTCGACATCGCCTATATCCGCGACAAATCCAAGATTGTGCGGAAGAATGTCCCGCTTGGTCGCCTTCCTGTCATGTTGAAAAGTTCCATCTGCAGACTCGGTGGAGCCAACAACGCAGAAATGTCGCGCATGAACGAGTGTCCTCTCGATCCTGGCGGTTATTTCATCATCAATGGCACGGAAAAGGTCATTCTTATCCAGGAGCAGCTCAGTAAGAACCGTGTCATTGTCGAAGCCGATGAGAAGAACAGCGTCATCACGGCGTCTGTTACCAGTTCGACTCACGAGCGCAAGTCCAAGACGTACGTGACGCTCAAGAAGGACCGGATTCTTCTCACTGCCAATATTTTGGTGGAAGGCATCCCGATTGTAATCATCTTGAAGGCGTTGGGGGGCCTGTCGGACTACGAAATCATGCAACTCGTTGCCGGTGACAACGGAAAATATCAAGACGAATTCCTCATTCAATTCGAGGAAGCTACCAAGGTCGGCGTCTACACGCAACAGCAAGCTTTGGAGTATATTGGTGCCAGGGTGAAGATGGGCAAAAGTAGGGTCCCCTTCGCTGCGCAAGTCCGACGAAACCACGTCGAAGAAGCCCTAGACGCCTTGGCAAACCTCATCATCGCTCACGTCCCTATTGAGGGCTTGGATTTTTATCCCAAGGCTGTCTATGTGGCCTTCATGACGCGGCGCGTACTAATGGCGCAAGCCGACCCGAGTCTTGTTGACGACCGCGATTTCGTCGGAAACAAGCGACTCGAGTTAGCTGGTCAGCTTCTCTCACTACTTTTTGAGGATTTGTTCAAGCAATTCTGTGGCAACGTCAAAAGCAGCATCGACAAGGTTTTGAAGAAAGACAACAGAGCTGTTCCTCTTGACGCCGTCAACATGATTAGCAATCACGCCAACATGATCGGCCAGGGCATCAATCGAGCTATTCAGACAGGAAATTGGACCGTTAAGCGTTTCAACATGAATCGAGCTGGTGTTACCCACGTTCTCAGTCGTCTCAGCTACATCAGCGCTCTCGGTATGATGACCCGAATCAGCTCGCAGTTTGAGAAGACTCGCAAAGTCAGTGGTCCTCGTGCTCTTCAACCGTCGCAATGGGGTATGCTTTGTACTTCGGATACACCCGAAGGTGAAGCCTGCGGTTTGGTCAAGAACTTGGCTCTCATGACGCATATTACTACCAACGTTGAGGAAGCGCCGGTGAAACGATGGGTCTTCACTCTTGACGCCGGTGTCGAGCCCATACGGAACTTCTCTGGCGGCGAAATGCACCGCGAGAGTTCATACGTCATTCACATAAACGGAACACCGTTTGCATTGACTAGATACCCGAAGCGGTTCGCCGGCAAGTTCAGAACGATGCGAAGGCGCGGCTGGATTTCTCCATTCGTCAGCATTCACATCAACAACCACTTTAACGCAGTCCACATCGCCACTGATGAGGGACGCATTTGTCGACCCTACATCATTGTCAAAAACGGCAAGCCCAAGATTAAGGAGGAACACCTGAGACTCTTGCAACTAGGCAAGGCTACATTCGATGACTTCTTAACCCACGGCATTGTCGAGTATCTTGATGTCAACGAAGAGAACGACACGCTAGTTGCTCTTTACGAGAAAGACGTCACGCCTCTCACCACCCACATGGAAATTGAACCTTTCACTGTTCTCGGAGCAGTTGCTGGACTCATCCCCTTCCCTCACCACAACCAATCTCCTCGAAACACCTACCAATGTGCCATGGGTAAACAAGCTATTGGCGCTATTGCATACAACCAATTCAATCGTATCGATACCTTACTATACACGCTTGTCTATCCGCAAAGACCCATGGTCATCTCCAAGACAATCCAGCTTGTCAATTACGACAAACTTCCAGCCGGACAAAACGCAACAGTCATCGTCATGTCATACTCGGGTTATGATATTGAGGACGCGTTAGTATTGAACAAGGCATCTTGCGATCGTGGTTTCGGACGTTGCCAAGTGTTCCGCAAGTACACGGCCGAATTGCAGAAGTATCCCAACGGCAGACGCGAACGCATCGGAGATCCAGTCAACGATGAGAATGGCAGGACAACCAAGCACGAGGCTTTGGACGATGATGGTCTGGCAATCGTAGGCTACAAGGTCAACTCGGGCGAAGTCATGATCAAGAAGGAAACACCTCTCGATACCGGATCGACCGGCATCGGTATGGATCGAGGACCAAGCGAGTTCCGAGACTCTTCCATCTCTTACAGAATTGCGGATCCCGCATACATTGACAAGGTTATGGTATCCCACACGGAGAGGGAAACGATGGTGGTCAAGGTCCAGACAAGGCAGACAAGAAGACCGGAACTTGGCGATAAGTTCTCCTCCCGCCACGGACAAAAGGGTGTTGTTGGAATCATCGTCGATCAGGAGGATCTGCCATTCTCGGATACGGGTCTAGTACCCGACATCATCATGAACCCTCACGGTTTCCCTTCTCGTATGACTGTTGGCAAGTTGCTTGAATGCTTGACTGGCAAGGCCTCGGTTCTGGATGGACGAAAAGACTACGGCTTTGGCGACGCCTTCCGCTCCCACCCCTTGGAACAGATGAGCGCTGCCTTGGTTGACCACGGTTTCTCTTGGGAAGGCAAAGACTACTTCACTTCGGGTATCACCGGTGAGCCTCTGGAAGCTTACATTTTCAACGGCCCCATCTACTACCAGCGCCTGAAGCACATGGTGCAGGACAAGATGCACTCTCGTTCTCGTGGCCCCAGGGCCATTCTCACACGCCAGCCGACGGAAGGTCGTTCCAGAGACGGTGGCCTCCGTCTGGGTGAGATGGAGCGCGATTGTTTGATCGCGTACGGAGCCTCTCAGCTGCTGCTTGAACGTCTCATGATCAGTTCCGACGGAACGCAGATCGACATTTGCCAGCAGTGCGGTTTGTTCGGTTACAAGGGTTACTGCCACACGTGCAAGAGCACCAGGGAGGTTACACAGATGACGATGCCTTACGCCGCCAAACTTTTGGTGCAGGAGCTCATCAGTATGAATGTTGGCGTGAGGTTGCAGCTCGCGGACGAGTTCCCTCATCCGAGATGATGAGATGGCGCGACATGTACGGTACCTGGAGTGCATCACGCGAGGCCCGGAATATTGGAGTTTTGACAAGGACGGCGCAGGTTCTAAAAAGCATATATAGCACACGAGGAATGTTGATATCAATCCAGATTCCACAAGCAATTGGACATATTTTCTGCACAGAACACACTAGGTACTTATAGAGCCCTGTACATTCTCGATTGAGGCACTCTGTAACTAAGGTAGGTAGGTAGGTAGGTAGGTAGGTACCTTACATTAGGTAAGGTTTTCAAAGACAGTCCAGCGTCCCCTCCGGCCCGGTATCAAAGTGGGGCTATATCCGGGCGGGCGGATCCTTCTCCGCACTACCGGTTACCCTAGGCTGGAGGTACCTGAACGATAGGAATTCCGAAGCTAGAGCTTCACCCCTGCGAATTTTGATCCGTCTTCTTGCCTGCAGCCCGCTGGTTCCTGACATCATCTTTTCCACCCGTCATCTTCGTGGTTTAGTCTTTCCCACTACATCCGACCACACGAAGCTTTGTCTTCCTCGCGCATTCTCCACCAATTTATGATTGCCCCTCTGCAGTATCCATGGCCACCTTGCGCCTCGCTACCTCCCCCAGCGCGCGGGCCGCTGCCACGTCGCCGCTGACTTCACAGCTGTGGCCCAGTGCCGCCGCCGTGAATACTTCCGCGAGCACGACGAACGCGCTTCCCGCCGCAACAGTAGCTGCCGCCGCCGCAGTGGCCGCGACAGCCTCAACGATGACGACAAAGCCGATACTCCCTCCTTTCCCGTCCGTCCTGGCGCATGCAAGAACGAAGCCCGTCGAGCCGCAGAACCGCTACTTCAACCCCTCCAACACAACCCTCTCCACCGGCGGCAGCCCCGGCAAGAAACCAGGCGACGAGAACAAGGCCACATTAGGAAAGAGTACGTCTTTCTAATCTACATGAACGAACCTTTCAAATCGTCTGGTACAATCAGGACTAACAGCAGCATCCGAATGAACAGCTCTGCGCATCCTCCAAGACCACCTACCCCGGGTCCTCCAGTCCCCGCTCCCGCAGGAGATTCTCGCCCCCAACATCTCTCTCCACCTCTTCCCGACGACGCACCCGCATCTCCCGACCGTCTCCGGCCGCGTCGCCTACACCGCTGCCCTCTGGACCTCGCCCATCGCCTGGAACCGCCTGCCGCTGGTCGGGAACGTCCGCCTGTCCATCATCTCGGAGCGTGTGACGAAGCAGCCCCTCCACTTTGCGCCTTTGCACCCCGGCGCGGTGCCGGAGCAGCTGGTTGTTAGGTGGTGCGCTACTGACAAGAAGAATGGTGGAGCCACGGCGGGATCTCCTTCGTCTGGGGCAACGGCGACGTCGGAACAAGGCGGCGTGAAGACGGAGGACGGCGGAGACAAGGCGTTTACGGGGCTTTTCGTGTTCCAGTTTGACGCCGAGGGCAGGATAGTAAGCCATACCATTGAAACGGTGCAAGAAGGTGGGGATTGGGAAAAGGGCGTCGGTGCCAAGGTCGTCGGGCTGACGGATTGGCTCCTTGGTGGGATGCGGAGGCAGGGAGACAGTCCTAGTCCTGCATTTGAGGGTCTCGACAAGGGCAAGCAGTAGGCTGCGTCTTTGTCGCTGCGTGAAGATTGCTTCACAGCAAGGCGTTTTTTGTTCATATTTCGGGCGAGTGGCGCAACGGAAACGGCGTTTGGA
The DNA here is from genome assembly GCF_001831195.1 of Colletotrichum orchidophilum. Lineage (NCBI taxonomy): Eukaryota > Fungi > Ascomycota > Sordariomycetes > Glomerellales > Glomerellaceae > Colletotrichum > Colletotrichum orchidophilum. Next base: position 132 of record NW_019173132.1, on the reverse strand, counting down.
TGCCGGGGCATACCAATTTCATCATTAGGCGGGCGGCATAGCAACCCTCTCCTCTATTCATATGTACAACAGCTGTATCATCAACCTAGAAAGAAATCCCACCTAATTAATCACCATACTCCAGAACCCCCC
>NW_019173131.1:0-83870 GCF_001831195.1 Colletotrichum orchidophilum | reverse complement strand
CCCCTGGTTCAGGAAACGATATTCAGGAACGTTATGCAGCTGAAGGCGATCTTCATCGATTGTCTCTAGTATGTCCACTATCTCTTTAGCCCCGGAAGGAACTTGGCATGGGCCTGGAACCTGACATAGTAACGGATCGATCGAGGATTTTGTGGTTCTGGAGCCCGAGTTTCGATGTCGTTCGTCGGTGGACTTTTGTCTTAGACTCCCCTATCACCCCGTCACTTCAGCTGAACGCTCCATCTGCCAAGATCGAAGCTTGAGAGAACTGAGTCCGATTGCCGAGGGCGAGCGAGCGTTTACGCAAAACGCCGCGCCACTTCTCCTTCCTTTCTCTTTAGCGCTGGGGCCGTGGAAGCCTTTGTTCATCGTTTAGTGTGTTATACAACAGTGGGGCACGGGAGACGTTGAGGAGGGGTAAGACGTTGAAAATGGGAAAGGTGGCATGCTTGGAAGGCACACGGTTTCCTGGCTAAAGGGTTCAGGATATCTGGCGTCGACATCAGGTTGGTTGTGTAAAAGCTGGGTGGACAAACATGACTCAGGGCTTGCTGGTTCGCTCGCTTGTACTGAGACAAGAGAAATGTAGATAGAACACTCGCTGCGATTGTGTGTGAGAGATGGGGTTTATTGGGTTTTCGTATTTTGCGTTTCTAACGTGTATAGATCTGTTGATAGATCCTAAACGACGGATGATGGTCGTACATTTAATTAAGGAAACTCATGGTTTATTGTTTACACCGATATCTATCTGTTACAGTGTTGGTCACGGTATCGTGAGTTTTTCTCGAAAAATGGTACGATTGTGTCTCCGTGGTAGGAATGTGAGTTTGTGAATACTTTCCCAACTGGGGACATAGCCCACGTCAACTTGCCTAGCTGCTCTAGTAGCTACTAAGCCTCAAGGCAACACTGAAACTGATGGCCTTGCGTGCTCCTAGACCAGCGAGAAGAGTTGAATTCAATGACTAGCTAGATTAAAGCACGAGTCGATGTCCGATGGGAACAGGAAGAAGTGGAACTGATGCCTCTTAGTCCAATCACGCGCAAGTTCCGGCATCCGATAACTTTATAATATACTTTCAACTTTTAATATACTAAATGTCGTTCATTTGTGCTCTGTGAGATTGATACATCGTTGTGAGCACACTTGATGGGAACAACGCATCTGTTACCCAAGGATGAGAAACCGGAGTGCTCTATAAAAAAGCCCTGTCTCTGTTGTGTAGAGCGTTCTCCGTGAGCTTTAAAGCTTGAAGAGGCATTGGACTTCAACTTCCCCATTTTGGTGTCATAAATGTATTCTGATAAAAAGCTGCAGTTTATAGTATTGCTGTGGACTGCAGGCTAGGTCTTTTGATAGTGCATGAAGCAACTAACCATCTTATCTAAGTGTCGTTTACCAGGTAAGGGTGTAAGTCGATTAGGATGTCTACACGAAGGTAAGAATAGATTATGAAACTTAGCGGTAGGCCAACATGGCGTTTTACTAGCAAGGCAGCTGCCAGTAGAAAGACTACTTCAAAAGGGCTACTGATCCTATTGTGTACCTATACGGTGCTGAAACTCAACAAACTAGGCAGAGACTATGTTTGGGGTACGAATAGCTTCAGAAGCCAGCCTTAGAAGGATGATCTCAACTGTCGCTACGTCGACTTCCTTGCTAGTGAGGGAGTCGGCAACGCATCCAGCACAAGGTGTTCGGAACCAACAACTGCGCTTTATAGGAATCTCTTGAGGACATGAAATTTATTCCTTGACGAATATGATTTTCAAAGGAGTTTCCATTTGCTGCGACTGGTGATTCCGAGCTTGTTCTCTGCCCTTGTTAACTCCGTTTGCTACCAGAGTTGATGAGATTCAACTGGACAACAGAGCTGAAATTTCACGTGTTGGACAGAATACATTCTTTTTTGCTACCTGTGAAAGTGGTGGCGCTTTGACCGCGGCTTCGGTTCTTGCGGTGGCCAGTCTGAGAAGGTGAGTAGCCTCTGCTCTAAAATAATCAACTTACATTAGTTATCTTGGTATCTGGCAACTCTGACTTCTCCAGGACTACAAGGGCTCCGTCTTTTATATTTAGGCCGGCAGTACCTGAAGAATGCCATCATTAGCAAGAAACATGCGTGTCGAGAATGTCTACTAGAACGGACACTACACCCTTCATTTCATATGGCTCGAGGAAGTCTGTGATGATGCCATCTCCATTAAGAACGACAAGGCTGAAACCTAGACCTGGATCGTTGGCAGTGGTGCGTATCACACCTCTGACAAGGCTATCCAGCAAAATGGCCGCGGTACAGTCAACGAGTTGAGCATCGATTGGCTGCGATTCGTGAAAGCTAGGAATGCTAGCCTTTGAAAAGATCAACTACTACGTTGAGGACTGCGGCAAGCTCTCCCGCTCTTACGGGAAACATACGTGTGACCTTTTCCTGGCCCCCGAAGTCTTGATCTACAACCTTGTCCTACAGCATTCTCCAAGTCGAGCAGCAGAACCAGCTAATCTCTATCTCAACTTTTACAGTGCAGGTCCCAGTGCAAACGCAACGTTCACGTGGAGAGTGTTACCGCCAAGAACGGCGGTGAGCTGGCCGGCACCAACCTAACCTACACGGACACTGCCACCCCCAAGAACGTCTGCGCCGACGCCAAAAACAGGTGCCGGATGTACAACAGCTGCGCTGGTGGCTGTGAGCCCTCCGAGGCTGGCACCTGCTCCGGCTAAGCTTCTGAAATATATATGCTTGAAGACATCGTTGCTCATTGCCCTGGTGTTGATCAGTTTTCAAACGTCATACAGGGGAACATTGGGGTGCTTCAAATTGAGCTAGCCTAAAAAATATATTGACTTGTACATAAACATACACGAAAGGGAAACCATGTCTGTACTTGAACTATCCAATATTTTGGAGGGTTGACTTGAGTTTCAATAATAAATACTTAACGCTGGGCCGCTCAATCAAGTAGGACAGAATATTCTTGGTTATTGCGGGCCTTTTCTGGACGTCTCGAATAAATACTACCGGTGTCTCAAAACGGCACCTCCCTGAGAGCAACTTAGATTGGTAGGTTTGAACCTGCATAGCTTGGCATATACCGCGCCTTTGGATTCCGGAATATGTCTACAAACTAAGCAGGTGAAATTCTACTACCCCGCGGTTCTCTTGGTCTGACCTTATATTGAGCCTTGGGTCGTACGATACCCGTCGGCTGTAATGGCACTAATTCTTACGGTAGATGCGAGGTCATAGTCGCAGCGAGGCTAGAATGATCGAAAGACATGAGAAAGCCGCGCGGCACATGTAGTTTTATGAAAAAGAACTCCTAGGTGATTGGTCCACCGTTGTTGACTTCCAACTTTTTATTCGAAATTTCTACTCCAGATTCCAAAAGAATTCTGCCCTCAAGACTAATTCATGCAAGCGACTGGAAGCATCAATATTCTTATCGCTTGGATGTCTGAAAGGACTGGCCGTCATTGCACAAGTTTTCAATTCTACCAATGTAAAGGTGATCTCCTCTTGCCTTGCTAAACAGCGAAACGAATGCTTTCCATTAATGCAATCCTTTTTCATAATGCCAGTGTCACTGCCATTCAATGCCTTTGTCAGTCCAAAGCCACCTGTTCCCACGACCCCTCTCACCACACCATGCATTTCCTCGCCTGGAAGCCAGTGTCATAAATGGGCACGTGGTCTCTCAAGGTCTCTGAGGCGACGCTGAGATGGAGGCCTCAGGGACCGCACCTGTCAATCGACCGTCTTCAAGCGACAGAAGCACGAAGACTTGACGGGGACGTCCGCCACGGCCAACGCCATTTGCAGCGGCGGCTTGAGGATCTTGGCCTCTTCATTCCGCCCCAACTTCACCAGACATTCGTAGAAACCGTGCAGCCCCCATACGTTGTTGGGGTGCTGCTGGGCCCTCGGCAGACTGCCGTCGATCCCGAGGTCTGCACTATATACAGCCGCCGCCTCCTCGACTCGACCCTGCTCCAGCAATAGTGCGCCGAGAGCGTGTCGTGCTGGCTGCATCCAGCCCCAAGGTTCATTGTAGAGCAACGCATCGTCTCTCTCCACGGCCTTGCGCAGATGTGCGAAAGCGATGTCGTACTCCTTCTTTCGGTATGCCAGCTCACCATCCAACATGGCCGCGGCGATGGAGAGGATCTCTTGACAAGTATTGTTAAAGACCGCGCGGGACACTGGCACAAGTTTCACTGCCTCCGCAAAGAGTTCGCGCTGCTGTTGTGCCTCTTCTATTCTACCCTGCACGGCAAAGGCGATACCCTTGGCGTAGTGGGTCATCGCCGTGGTTGAGCAGTACAGCTTGGGGTCCCGCGGGAGTTCAAGGGCGTGGATAGCATCCCAGCGGCCGAAGCGAATGAGGGCGTGCACTCTCATACCGAGGAAGCCCTCGAGCCAGTCTGCCATTGGGGGAGATTCGACTCGAAGGAGGTCTTCGGAAATGGTTGACTCGAGCTCTTCCACCGTCTTGAGAGCCACCTGGGACTGGCCGCACAGCATGGCGGCATAGAGCCTGAAGTGATAGTCGTGAGACCGATATAAGGTGTAGAAGTTGAGTGGACCCTCTCGGGCGAGAAATTTGGAGTCCGCACGGATGGCGTCAGAGTTGGAGGCAATGGCGCGACGGTACTCGCCGCAAATAATGTCCAAATGCGAAGGCATATGCTCGAGATGTCCCGCGTCTGGGACAAGTCCGCGAAGATTATCAGCGATAGTGAGAGCGGCTTCCGGATTTGGTGACATTTCCATGAGGTGGATGTACAAGTGAACAAGACCGGGATGTTGCAGAGAGCCTCTCAGCCTGAAAGTGCGGTCCATTACGTCCTTGATCTCCAGAGTCCTGGCGCCTGGCGTCGGCTTCCCGGTCCTGTAATCCCATAAATTCCAAGGCGTGACGTTCATCGTGGCATCTGTCCATATGGCAACCACGTCAAGGTCATCGGGATATGCTTGCAGGACCGAGTCCATGGCTTGGGCGTAATCCTGGTCCCACTTGGAGCAATCTTCCGCTGGATTCTCCTGCGGGTAACGACAAGAAAGAGCATTGATGAGAGCAATCTCGACCGGCGCAGCCTTGGATGAGTAGCTCTTTGCCTGCATGATGGTATGATGCGCGCGTTTGGTGGTTGTGGCAAGATCCTCTCCGTCAAAGACCTTCCAAGGTTTGTTGTAGTTGGGCCCAAGGACAAAAGCGAGTCCCCAGTAAGCCATGGCGCAGAACGGGTCATTTTCAATGACTTTTCGGAAGCATCTCGCAGACTCCTCATGGTTGAAGGCGTATGCCCAAATCAGGCCGCGGCTGAACCAGATCTGAGCTTCCTGGCTCGTCGTACTCACGGCGCGATAGAACGTGCCGAGATTGTACGGATAGGCCGTATCATTGTACGAGCTGAGGGCAGACGAGGTAGCCTTGCTTTTCATTTTGGCAAATGCTTGGCGCTAGTTCGCTGACGGGAGATCTTTCCTGTATCGCACCGGTTACAGACCTGAGGTGCAAGAGCTGGGGGGGTAGGGACGTTTGGGTGGGTGTCGATTGGTTGAGACATCTTCAGTCAATGATGTAGCAAGGCAACGTAGTAGACGTTCCGCGCCGGACTATCATTTCGCCGTCTGTGTTCCCCTCTCATCGTTTCCGTTATCGCACGTCGTGAACCCAGAGACATTCCGCCCGGAAACATCGCTGAAACCCCGGTAAGGCAAAGCACTGATACGCACATATTCATCCGAACGCTTGCCACTACCTGTCAGTCATCTGTGATGGTTGAAAAACAGAGAGTCTTGTGCATCATACCCCACGGGCTGTTCAGCTTCGATGACACACGGTCGATAGCTTTGACGACTTCTTTGGTGTTCAACGAACGCAGCGAATCCAATTCTACTCTAGACCATAGCAATCAGCTAAGCTGTCACCAAACATGCCTTGCAAAGTAACCGTCTATTTTCATTGCCATGCAATAATTAGCTTGAGCCAGTCTCGTGTTTGTACATGTACTCATCAGCTTTACATTCGGAGACGTTCACTCCAACAACGGCGGAAGCATTTGGGTGAGCAGAGAGATCTATGCTCAAATCGCTTGACAACTCGCTAGATGATCCGCCCTGAGGTATGCATGTTTGTGTAGTCGATGCTAGTCACAAGGAGAGAACTGTACGCATAAGCTGTAGTAGAAATCGACTTCATTTTTGACGTGGGAAAGCATGTCTTATTGGCGTAAGCCGTTGGAGTTAGATGAACATCGATACTTTTGGCTTTGAGATAAATTAGGCTGCATGATGGTGAGATGCTGCCTCGATCACGGCACCCCCCGTTATAGTCGGGCCTTCATATCCCTTCCTTGCCCCCAACAGCCACCATACACCAACGAATATGGTGAAGCCACCCCAAATCAAGCATGCGTAATTCATCGACTGGGCATCGGTAGGCAGGGCGAAAGGAAAGCAGTAGATGACAAACCACACCAGCATGTAAGAGCATGCGATGCCGTTGATGGCAAAGCCAATCCACCCACGCATGTGGAAGGGCCCGTACGCGACCATCTTCCGCCCCGAGAGCAGATTGGGCAGTATGGCGGCGAGATAGGAGCTGCTAGAAAGAAGAATGAAGCTTCCCACAAAGGCGTTGAAAGCTGTCGTGCTGCCGACGTAGATGGCCCCGAGAACTGTGACAAGTATGGCTGACAAGACCGTTGACCACATGGGCATGCCCAGCCTGGGGCTCACATGTCCCAGAAGGGCGGGACGGGGACTCGCGCCATCACGGGCGAGGGCCCATAGCGTGCGACCGCAAGTGATGTATAGTCCTATCAGCGTCAAACCAATGCATATGAGTACAAGGGCGAGCAAGCCGGTCGCACCGGCAGCGGAGCCGGTTGCCTGGCGGTAGATCTCGGCGATCGGGTATGGCGATTCAAAGAGAGCATCGTAGTCGTTGATTGCATACATAATGGTGACCAAATAACAAAACCCGGTGATGAAGCCGATGCTCAGTTGCAGCCCAAGAGCGATGGGAACGTTGCGCTGCGGGTTGGGAATCTCCTCCGCCAAATGGGTCGTGGCATCGACGGCGCCGACACTGAAAGCTCCGTTCAGCATGCCGGCGACGAAGACAAAGCCATTCGGGTATCCGATGTCGGCGGTCCACTCGGCCCAGACAAAGGAGGACGACGCATGGGGCGGCCGTCCGTCTCGGCCGGGCATAACGGCTACAGTGATGACGGTGATGAGAAAACCGGCTACAATCGCAAAGACGCCAAAGTCGTTGATCCGTGGCATGGTGCTGTTAGCCAGGCAGACTATGGCGCAGGCGAGCCATGTCGCAATGATGTAGACGATGAAGACGTGCCAGGGCTTGGCCTCGAAACCCGCGTGGTTCAGCGCGTACATTTGGACCACGGTGTTGCCAAAAATCGATGCCATGCTGGCCGCGCCGAGAATCCAAGCGAGATAGTTCCACCATCCGGCGAAAAAACCTACGACGCGGCCCCATCGGCGGCCGGGTGTGACGGAGGCCCAGTGGTACACTCCGGCGGATGAAGGAATGGCGCTCGCCAACTCGGCGATGCTGGCGGCGACGGTCCAGTAGCAGACCGATACAGCGATGAACTCGTAGAGGACGCCCGGGGGACCGCCGTTGAAAATGGCGACGAGGATGGAGCCTCCGATCGCTGGCCAGACGTTGCCGACCACTAATCCGACACCGGCAAGAGAGAGTAGATTGAAGTTGCGCTCGAGTTCCTGGACATGGCCGGACGCGTTGATGGCCACGTCGTGCTGGTCGGCCGGCCGAGTCTCGTCGACCTTGGGGGCCGTAGCCTCGCCGTCGCCGTGTCCCTTCGTATCGCGAGCCATGCTTGGCGCGTGTTGAGAATTAGGAAGTTGCATAAAAACCTGCTGCTCTTCTTCGGGGAGGTCCGAGGAGGAAAATCGAGACGGGCCCGTCTGGATGGACATTCGAACGCGACCGGCCCGGTGCTACCAGAGCATCCTTGGGCGATCCAGTGGCGGCATTCAAGAAATGACGATATCGGCACTCATTATCATTCAAATTGCTGCCTCAAAGACCAATGTCGCCGACGGCAGCCCTAGCTTGACATAGTCCAGGTGCCCGCCGGCACTCTTTCGATGTGGCAACGATCTGGTGGTGCGACTTCGACGCGGGGAAATCATCCCTTTCGATATCGGTATCGCCACTATAGGTAGTTACATGAGATCCCTGAGATATCTCTTAGCCAGGGGGGGAGGGATTGGCTGGCCACTCAAGTGCCGGACACTTATCCGGGAATGTCACTGACCGATTTGCTGGGCACCCTTGCTAAGAATAAGCTCATGCATGGCCAGCGCTACTCCAAGTCTGGCAATAAACTTGCAGACAAAACATGAAAGAGTTCAAGGTATCGAGCCGGCGCCCGGTGTTGTCGTCGATACATGTATCTTTACGTACTGAAAACATGCGAGTCTTCCTCCCCGCAAAGATGATGGAGCAAAGAGTCGGCGGGGAGATGTAATCCATCAAGTGTGGTCCTTAAGAAGGACTCCAGATGCCGCTTTGATCCACTGATTGCATGGGCTCGAAGAAAATCTTACGCGAGAGCTTGACCACACTTTGCGGGGGAACAGGCCGCCGGCTCTTGGCTTGGGGGGAACCTGATTAGTAACAAAAACCAATTTGGAGAGCGTTGATGGGCCTGACGAAGAGTCTGGGTTGGAAAGGAGCATTCCGAGCTTGATAGAAGAGCCTTAAGCAGAGTTTCGCTGATCAAGTCTCTTTCACGTTTGCAGCCAGGGCTGAACCTTGAGCTGCTAGGTGCGTCAAGCTGGAAACTTCCTGAGTACATATAGACTGCCGAACAGGGATAATAGGAGTCATGGTTGAGACGATGACCGCGAGCTAGCATACGGAGCATACCCAAGATGCAGGAAGACATAATTAATACACAAGAGCAGAGACTTAGAATTGAAGAATCTTTATCTTGCTTAGCACTTGAGAGATCAATCAGACCGAAACGCAGCTTTGAAACTGTAAACGAATAGAGAAGTCTGATCGTTGCAGGGCGTCAAATGGTTCCGCTCGATTAGGAGAAGAGACGTGCTGTTACCCTGGGCCTTGGAGATGTCGTCTGAAGAATCTCTCTTGCCGCTGGAGAGCATACTTCGTCCGCCCTGAACAATGCTGAGCACCAGGCATGTAGAGAAATTCATAGTCCTTGTCTGCGTCATTCAAAGCCTTGACCAACTGCAAAGTAGATGCGGGATCGACATTGTCATCCATCTCAGCAACAATCAGTAATAACGCTCCCGTCAACTTGCTAGCATGGACCACATTGGATGAGTCTTCATATGACTTGTCGACTGGATACCCCATCCACTGCTCGTTCCACCAGATCTTGTCCATGCGGTTATTGTGACATCCGCAATCGGCAACAGCTGCTTTGTAAAAGTGGCCATGGAACAAAAGCGCTCCCACGGCATTTTGACCGCCTGCCGAGCCCCCAAAAATCCCTACTCGACTTGTGTCCATCCATGGCCGAGTCTCTGCTGCGGCTTTGATCCAGGATATGCGGTCGGGGAATCCAGCATCCTTGAGATTCTTCCAACATACGTCATGAAACTTCTTCGATCGCCAGTTGGTTCCCATACCGTCAATTTGAACCACAACGTACCCTTGCTCTGCCCACTGTCGGCCTGAACGCAAAGCACTGAACTCTTTTGGTACATGGAAGCCATGGGGGCCTGCGTAAACGGATTCCAGGATAGGGTATTTTCTCGTGGGTTTGAAATCTGCAGGTCGAATCATGATACCGTATATGGATTCTTCGCTGTCTCACCCGAGGCAGTTGAATCTCTCAGGGGCTATCCAGCCCTCTGTTTCCAACCGGTGAACATCGCCTTCATCGCCTTCGAGATGTACGACCAGCTCTCCAGTTTCCATACTTCTCAGGGCAGTACGCGGGGGCAAGTCCACTCGCGACCATGTGTCGAAAAAGTATTTCTTCCCCGCAGAAAATGTCCAATGATGTGTACCGTCACCATCCGTCATGACTTTAAAACCGGTCCCATCAAAGTTGACGCGAGCCAACTGTGTATAGTAAGGATCTTGACCCGGGACTATTCCGCATGCTTCAAAACAAACCTGTCTAGTATCGTTGTCGAGAAAAACGAATTCTTTGACATTCCATTTCCCTCTCGTAATCTGATTCTTTAGTTTCCCTGTCTGTAGGTCGAAGAGATGAAAGTGATTGAAGCCATCTCGCTCACTAGCCCAGATGAACTCATCAGTATCTCTAATCAAATGCCGATTGAGCTTCGTGGAGTAGTCGATGAACGTGTCGCTGCGCTCTTCGACTAGAGATCTGACAACTCCTTCTACGTTGATACCTACCACGCGAAGAAGTTGATGGCCGCGCTCGTTGTATATGAAGCGATACTCGGAGGCGTCACGATTCCAGCCACTATTTCGAAGTTCATATGGGGTATGAAACAGGGTGCTATTCGTAGCAACCTCTTTCTTCGATTCCAGGTCGAACAACCTAGGCCGATCAACTCTGACGCGATCGCCAGCCTTCAAGTAGCGGATAATTTTTGTTTGTGGCTCAGTCTGATCTTTCGGAGCAGAGTCGCGGAGATGCACTTGATGATCTTCCTCTGGAACGAATTGCCAAGCAATGCAGAACTTCTTGTCGGGAGACACCCAGATCTTCGAATCGTCGTATTGGTTATCATTGGTACCGTTGTAGGATAGACGTGACTCTCTCTCGTCTTCATCGCGGTGCCAAAGGTCGAAATCTCGTACGAAGAGGCCTAATGGGCTCTTCTCATTCGGGTCTAAACGCCCTTTCTCGTCATTGTCCTCTGGAATATCTTCCTCTGAACTCTGAGAGCTGAGCCCATCCATACTTTGTTCATCAATGACCACAGAACATACGACTTCCTCGGGTGTGGCATAAATTGCCTTGACCGTCGCTAACTTGTCATCGACAAATTTCCAGACATGACCTGCATATGTCTTTTGGGTACCACTTGCTCCACGGCTAATCTTTCCGTAAGGTATCGACTTGCCTTCCCAATCTATCCAACACTTTCTCAAGTCCGCATCGCTGTTGTTGACAAATGTGATAGTGACTGGGTGGTTTGAACGCACAGATGCACGCTCTTTCGAGATGAACGGCGTCTTGGGCAGGTTGAGCGAAGCCTCCCACTCACCGAGGTTCCCCTCAATATCAAAACACCATTTCTTTCCCTCATGGAAAAACCGAACGGATGACACATCGTTTTCGAGGTCGATCCATGTGAAGGGCAGCTTGAAAGCCTCGATTTCTCCGTCTTTCTGGTTCGTTTTCTCTCCAAGAACCTTTGCTAGCTTGTCATGATCAAAAGCTGGGCGTCGCTGCTTCTCGATGGCGTTGACGTAAATGAAGGCGAATCTATCGGATGATAGATTCTGGCGATACCAGAAGGTCTTGGCTTCAGATATCCAGTGTGGGGAGACTCTGGCTTTTTGAATATAATCATCTTCCATGGCAATATCCCGGAGTTCTCATATCATTACTCAAGTAGTGTTTGAATAGTTGTAGCAGATCAGAATGCTCGTCTGTTGAAGGGGCAGGGGATGAGGGAACTGCGGAGTTCAAACGTGCGACGTCGAGGAGTGTAAGATTTTAGGCAACACTGGCCATTCATTGGCGTACTTGTTAACACGAAATAGCTGCAGGCGACAAGACGTGGTGTCAGCATACGCAGCAATTAATCAATTCTTATCCAACTTATGCATGGCAGACACAATACACTGCTATTGCCTTCAAAAATAGAACAGGGAGGGACAGGGAAGAGCCGGACCGACGGGAAGGACGAATTCAACACTATATGTTACTATGAAGAAAACCGACTGGTTCATTTCTCTATTACATCTCACCCCTCGTCTGAAAACCAGTAAGCATGACTCGCAACAACGCCGTGCGCTCTAAGATTCCATCAAAGAGTTGAGTATTCGGTTACATATCGAGCTTCTTTGATTTAGCTGGACGAGATTTAAACACAGGTGCTGTATTCCTACTAGAGTCTTGATCTAGTGTGCTCACCTGACACGTCAAGGTTTTGGACGCCCATCCTTTGATCAATCGGAAGGATCCCCGCAATTGACCGATAAACTTTCTTCAGCCGCTAGTTCCACCAAGCATCGCGCAAATGCAAACGTGAGTGTGCAGTTCAAGCACCTATTGCTGTGGCCGTGAGATTTTGACAGCTTTCTAGAAGGAGAAGCACACAGCATGAGTCCCAAGTCTATCGAGGAGACCCCCGAGAAGCAATTGAAAGGTACGCCGAATACCCCGTCTACCTCTGCCACCTCGTCTGTGCTAATCAGACCCTCAGGCTGCGCCAATTGTGAGCGTCGTCGGATTCGGTGTGATAACCAGCGGCCCCAATGCGTCAAGTGCCAAAAGAAAGGGCTTGTATGTCCCGGCTACGAACGCCGTCTACGATGGGTAGACGGCGTTGCCGCAAGAGGACATCTTCGGGGCCGGACAATCCCAACGAGGCCTTCTCCTCAAGATAAGGCCGCATTTCCCAAAAGCCATTCGGAAACTTTGGTTTCACGAAGCTCCAAGCTTCACGAGCAAAAGGATTGCCTGTTGCGAGTTGCCCTGCCGAACCCGCCAGTAGCTCTAACAACTCAAGCTTGCAACGACTTCGACTCGACGGTATTCATGGACTATTACAGACGCAACCTCGCTGGCCTTATGGTGTGGCTAGACTCAGAGGAGAACCATTACCGCACGCAGGTCGTCCCTCTCGCCGTGAATCGACCGGCAATCGGCTTCGCCATCATGGCCTTCGCGGCTCAACACGGCGCCATGGCGTTTCCTGACGAGTCCGTTGCGGAAAATGCGCGCGACAGGTGCTTGCATCTAATACAAAGACGTGCCCAGAACATGACGGCACGGCTCATAAAAGGCGACGATTTGGACGACCATGCCGACATGGCTGACGCTGAATGGATGCTGGCCTCAATCCTGATCATGTGCAACTACGAGAATACCCGTCGCCGCCTTCAAATTGCCGATCATCACAGACGGGCGGCCCGGACAATTGTCAACCTTTTCAAAAGCCATAAAAACCAAAACTCCGTGAACAACCGAGAGCTATTTGCTTTCTTACGAAACCAACTGGCTATTGATGATGTCCTGGCAGCTACAACATCGTTCGACCTGCCCCTTATCCGAAACGCCATCACACCGGCACCTGGCTCAGGCGATCTCCTCTTTTCGAGGTATCTGACTTTCTTGCATCATGTCACGCTCGTATCAGCAGATGTCGTGGAGTCTGATAATTCAACTTCACTCACACGCAGCGGTCTCACGGTATCTCTGATTCGGTCCGAATTTGAGCAGGCAAGAGGCGCTACTTTGATGGCGGCAGGACGACTCGGGCTAGTAGCGTCCAGTATGTCTCGCGATTTCACACGTTTGGTGGAGGTGTATCATAGCGCAGGGTTGCTATACTCATTGAGATGCCTGGATTATGCTATGGAACACACCTCGGAGCATGTTGTAGCTGTTGACGGTCTATTCGATCAACTTACCAGATTCGAAGACCAAGCCGCCTTCGTCCAAAATCTAGCCTGGCCAACCTTTATTGCCGGGACCGAATGTCATGGAGACCAGCATCGGCAAGAAATAGTCTCGGAACTGCTCACATCAATCTATCACGGCACACGGTTCAACTACTACCTGGACGCGGTGAACTTTCTCAAGGAGTTCTGGGCTGGAGACAACGAAGACTGGCGTCCCCTCGCTCGCATGAGAGAAGCAACAGGGCAGCGGATCCTCGTGGTGTGAGCAACAACAGTGCCGTTCGATTCCAGACAGATGATTTCATTCTACTCCATCTACCGTCTGAGGCTGTAGAGCATTAGAAGTCGACTGTCTCTTCATCCTCGACGCCAAAAAGCACCCGCATCGGGTCTTGATACTTCATGAACCCAACGCCCGGTTCGCACAAACCATACCCAAGAAGACGTTGTGCTTGGGGCTTCATCTTCTTGACCCGTTCAAACGGCACCATGAGAAATTGGTTCTCTGCAGGACGGAGCGTCGGCTGACAGAGGAAGATGCCGACAGTCTCCCGGTATTCGTCCCTGTCAATGAGAGACGGCGAAGGTTAATCAAGACTCTGCTTTCGGGGTCCGGCACTGGTGGAGAATGCCAGCTGCCCGCGATGTACTCACTTGGTCACGTTTCCTCCGCCAGCGTGGTATAGGTTCCCGAGGAAGATCAAGGCATCGCCGGGCTCAAGTTCCGCCGGCACGGTCTCTTCGTCAAGCGGACGACGATCGGGGCCCCAGAGATGCGAGCCGGGAATCACGACTGTTGCGCCGTTTGCCGCCGTTGTCTTTGTCAAGGCGGTGACGCACCCAATCATTACGGGCAGTTTCTTATCGTGAGGGTGATAATCACTGAGAATCTCATGTCAGCGGAGCTCTGCTTCAACACGGGAACTGCAGGACTACTTACTTGTCATCGCGGTGCAGCACCTGTTGCTTTCCGCCCGGGTTCACCCGAAAACCCACCGTCGAGGAGATGATGGGCTTCCCGCTCACCGTCTTCTGCTGATCACCCCTCCAGAAAGTGTACGACGAAGAGACCAGAGCGTTCGCAACGTCGGTATAGACGCGGTTGCAGGCGAGCTCTACGCAACCGTCAGAGATCCCCAGCAGTCCGGATGCTCTCTGCGTTGTTGCGGGGAAGAAACCATACTTGTCTGGAATGTCCCCGTCAAAGTACGGTTTCAGATCTCGCTTGATTTCTTCCGCGAGTTGGCGCTCGATCAGTTTCTCTACTATGACGCCGCCATCGCGGTTGATAATTTCGACGAGCGTCTCTGTTGTGGTTGACGGATCCGTTGCATCGAATCGTGCAATAGAGGGACGGGAAGTAGGGATCTCAGGTTTCGCCATTGGTTCAGGCCTTGTTCATTCGTGCTTTGAGACGGACCCTACGTTGTGGAAACTGATCGTGGGATACGACACGCCTACTTTATATTCGTAGTCACGTAGGTCTATATATTTGTGCTAGCCGACGCCTCCCACGCTCGTGTTTGGATAATATATACCCTGAGACAGTCGTCACCTCTCTCAAGATTACCCGTCTTCAGTTTAGCTCGTAAAGGAACGAAACTCGGAGGTTGCAGACAAACTTTCCTTGACTATGCCCACAGCAATTAGGCTCATCTCAGAGGAAAAGCATTTCGGTATCGGCCACGACAGCGAGAAACCCCTGCTCTGTCGAGTTTCTCAGAATAATGCCCAAATCTGGTTAGTGCACTCGTGCGATGATAAGGTTGCGGGATCAGACTGGTGGATAGGTGGGGATAGATGAGACGGGGGTAAACCGGGATGAATCGCATCGCTTAGATCCGGTACCGGCTCGTGGGTACAGGGTTGTCATGAGAGCACCAGTGCTTTGGTCAGGTGTTTCGGAGCTCCTCACCTAAGAAAGTCTGTGGTATTTCTGAAAAGGGGAAGGCAGCCTGCCGTTGATGGGATTCGTGAGATTACTGGTTCAGTCCGTGTTGCAGATGTAATTGGGATGGGCTAGTTGCTCGCGATATTAATCCATTATTATATTCTAGTTAGTCTATGTTTAAGAGGTCTAGGCACCATGAAAAGCAGAAACCGAAAGAAGCAAGGCCATGCGATATCATCATCATCAACCGCGCTCTAGTCAAACACCAAAACTTTTCGGAACGCCTCAGTCAGACGAAATTGCAAACTTGCTCAGAGCCCTGAGCCTACCACCGTAGAAGTAGAGCAACCAGATGCCGAGAATGCCAATGGTGCTCAGTCCACCCAACAGACTCGTCCCGCGCGCGACACCCAAGTTTCGGTACATTGGGCCCGCGAACAGGATGCTAGCAAAGGCGAAAGCGGAGCGGAAGAAGTCGTTGCCAGCAAAGAGACTGGCAGCGTACTGTGGGTAGGACAGCGGGACGTAGACGAAGATGCATTGCATCACGATGAAGACTGAGGCGCCGTAGACGGTGATGCCGATGGTCGGGACGATCCAGTGGATCGCCGGTGATGCCGTCCATGCGAAGATGAAGAGGCCGATGGTGGGGCCGAAAGACGCGGGCAGAGCGGGCACGAGTCGGTTCTCCTGGATCGGGAAGCCGAACTTCTTGATGCGGGGCACCATGTAGAAGGCCAGGTAGGACACGTAGGTGGCGATGCCGAGGAGGCAGGCGACGAGGACGCAGAGGAAGACGAGGCCGATCTGGCCGATGGACATGCCGTAGTAGACCGGGTACACCAGGGGGAACACCTCGAAGAAGGAGTAGTAGATGCCGTAGATGATGGCGGTGTAAACCTGGACGAAGAGGATCGCTGGGTCCTTGATGGTGATCTCGAGGGGTTTGATGAGCGCGTCGATGACGACAGCCGAGGTCTTTAGGTTGCGTTGGTCAATTTCCGACTGGGACATGAAGCGTTCGTTGCCCGTCAGCTTTCGGAGTCGCTGCGCGCGGCGGAGGAGGATGTTGGGCGTCGAAGTCTCTGGGAGGAAGAAGAACATGACGAGGAAGACGGGCGCGGCGGCCCAGAGGATCTCCCAGAGAGACCAGCGCCAGCCCATGGCGGGAACGGAGAAACCTGACAAGAGGGGCCCTAGAGCTGGACCGCAGTATGCCGCAGACACCTGTTTTTTGCGAGTTAGCACGATTGTATTGAAAGACGGATGTCGTCACGGAGAAGTACTTACCCAAGCAATGAGGGCATAGGGAAGGTTCAGGAGACTATACATGTCACCCAGAGACGCGGCGCCAGACGCCAGACACGGCGACCCAAAGAGGCCTTGCAGGAAGCGAAGGACCATCAGCCCGGGGAAATTGCTCGCCAAAGGCGCAGGGATCGACACGATGACAAAGAGGAACATGGTGACGATATAAATCGGGTTGCGGCCGATGCGAGGGATCTCAGAGAGCGGCGAGAAGAGCAAGGGGCCGATGCCGTAACCCAGGACGAAGAGCGCCAGACCCAGCGAAGCCTCAGTCATGTCGACGCCGAACTCGTGGATGATGCCCTCGACGGAGGGCGTGTAAATTGCCGACGACATGTAGACGACAAAGGTGTAGATGCAGATGACGGCAGCGATGAGTCCGCGCTTCGCGTTGGACCAGTTTTGCGGGTTCTCGACGTCGTCGCTAAAGTACCAGTCCACCAGAATGGCGCCGTCTTTTGTCTTTCTCGGTGCGATGGGTATGCTCTTCGTCTTTTGGATCTCGTGGATCTCGTCCACCTGGAGCCGGTCTGATGTATACGGGACCGTCTCCTCCCGGCTCCGGGTCCGCTGGAGTGAGGTGCCGTACGGCGCGGCGTCTTCGGCCTCCTTCTGGGAGAGCCTGTTTTCCTCCTCGGCGTTGATTGACACGGAAGACCTGGGTGATGCGCCGGCGTCGGCTGGGGTTGCTTCAGCCGGGCCGGACTTTTCAGAGTTCAGGACGTCGAGCCATTGCTGCGGAAGCTGGAAGTCGGGCTTCTCCTCTGGATATTGGAGGAACTTATTTCGTGTGATGAAGCGGATGACCTGGCCCACAGGCGCATCTCGAATTAATTGTGCCATGGGAACGGCTGCTGATGATGTGACTTGGGATTATATGCTATGCGCAATGGTGGGCAGAGGTGTTAGAGTACTTTTTGGGGTCTGGCTTGCGCCTGAAGCTGTCGAGATGCCTTCACCTGGTAGGGGTATAAAACTTGAGAGATGAGTGTGTGAATTGACAGGACAAGAGAGGAACGATATTGACACCGAAAACACGTCTTCCTATATACTAATAATCATCCCTATCTCTGCCAAGCAGACAATAGGGTTGACAACACTCAAAGACCAAAGAAG
Source organism: Colletotrichum orchidophilum (assembly GCF_001831195.1). Taxonomy (NCBI): domain Eukaryota; kingdom Fungi; phylum Ascomycota; class Sordariomycetes; order Glomerellales; family Glomerellaceae; genus Colletotrichum; species Colletotrichum orchidophilum. The sequence goes on along the minus strand of NW_019173131.1, from coordinate 65,959 downwards.
CAGCATGATTGCCGGCATGATGACTGAGCAGGCCCCAAAGTTGGTCCGTCCATGGCATCGGGCTTACGAGCGATAACTACGATGCGGCACGACTCTAGCACGTGTAGCATTATGAATCAGAGCCGGGCTTAAGTTCTCGAATGCGCCGGAAAGAGACACACATGAACCGGCCGTCTGGTGCAGACTCTATCTTGTTTGGGATGGGTGGGGGCCCCGCGGAAGCAGGCGTCGTAAATCTCTCTCTCTCTCTCTTTCTCTCCCCCCCTGGAGCGCGGTAAGATCTAACCGTGTCACCAGGGTATTGGATTGTTCCGTCTCGACATGCTACTAGGGCTGACATGACGTTGAGGGACAGCGAGATGGCGTGCAAAAAGTCGACGCTGGAATTAGGAGCTAGAGCAAAGGAGTTAGCGTCTATGAATCGTGAGGTATTTGCTGCTAGTGCTAGCCACTTCCGCGGAAGCGAAGGGAGAGAGGATGAGCTATCACTCAGTACCCCAGATCATCACTAATCGTCGTCCGGCTTTTGGTCGATTTATCAGCGAGTTCCGGCACCCTTGAACGATCTCCGTACATGCATCATCTGATTGGTTGGCCGAACAAGAAGCTTATGTATGGCTGGGCCGAACTTTGAACCAACCGATATCCCACGGATGAATCAGCCACTTGGTGTGCACCGCCCGCTATGTTTGAGATGGGATATCATCCATCCGAGCCACAGCCTGACTTATAAATCCACAGCTACTGCCAAGCCGTTGAAGCGTGCCTTCTGGTTTGTGGGCAACACAGCAACACATAGCCTAAGGAACTCTTCTAATCTACCACATTGCCAAATAACTTTTGTCGGCTGATGAGACATCGCAAGAGGATGGATGATGCAATGGGACAGCGGATGCGTCCTAGGCACACTGAAGACTCGTAAGGAGTGGATGATGGGGTTCGGGACTAGTGCGTCGGCGGGTGGTGAGAAATTAGCCAACCAGGTTTGCATATTAGCTTCAGAAGCACGGATCTAAATTGACGAAGTCAGGAACATCGATAACCTCCGAAGCCCCTCGGCGTGTTACACGGTAGTCGGGATAAGGTTGCCGCGCTGTGATCCGACAATGAGTCACTCGTGTGAGTATGCAGAGTGTTCACGGCTTGACCGAAGATTGATAGGCTTTGAAATGTGGAATTGGTTGGTTTGCACCAATTTGTATGATACAGCCGCCGCGGTTGGATCCGGGTACGGCACATCTTGTTCGAAAGACGTTGATGCGAGTGCAGTTGGCAGTCCAAATCATACACCAATACGCGATGCTAGAACGGAGAGCGATGTCTCATATCGGGGCCCTCTTGGCCCAACCCCGAACTTCTCTTGATCTCATCGGCAACGGATGCCATCAGCTTCGATAAGCCCGACTGGACGTCCATATTCCGCCTCTCGGCCTGCTCGACCAACCACCATACGCGCTCATCCTGGGCGTCGAGGGACTTCCTGACGAGGGTGAGCAGCGTTTTCCTGTTTATCCAAAAAGTGGACTGTTCGGGCTGCTGGCCTTCAGCCGGCGCAGGAGCTTCACCAAATAGCTTGACGCATTTGTACGCGAGGTCCAACTCCCCAGCCACGGCGTACTCGTACACGACCCTCGCAAAAACTGTTCTGTCACCTTTCAAGGCCAACTCCGGGTTCTCCGCCACCAAAGCCTTGAGAGCTTCAGTGTCCTCGCACGCTTGTAGAACGTAACGGATGGTGACATGATTGGGGGTGGCCTCAGTGTACTTGTGCGCATTCTGGTAAATCTCCAATGCCTTTGCGTAGCCGTGTGTTTCCACGGCAGCCTCAATGATGACATTGAGCGCGGCAATGGGGACTTTGTAGTTGCGGACAAGTTCAGTCAGAGTCTTTAGAGCCGGGTCGATGCTCTCTGGTTCTTTCTTGATTCTCTGATAGATCGGACGGGTGCTGGCGTAAGGCGCGACGGAGATGGCCTTGAACATGATGCATAGGACCCGCAATGCGCTCGCAATGTCTCCGACACCGCCGTAGCATTCGAGCAGGGCCTCGTAATGGTGCGCAACAAGTTTTCCGCCTCTCTGTGTGACCAAATGAGCTGCCCCTGTGGCAAGTTGAAAGTCATGCTGTCTGGCCGCCGTGTTGATAATGTTGAGCAAAACGCCGTCCGAAAGCTGCTCTCTGTCCTTCTCCAGCATCCTGCCCCATATGTATCGCGTGCCCTCGTAGTGATATGCCTCGGCGCAACTGTCAAGCAGCATATACCACAAAGCAATGTCGGTCTCACTATCGGAAGAATGGACCTTGCTGTGCGCCAATTTAATCGCCTCATCTATGAAGCCGTGCTGAGCGAGCGTGAATATGAAGACGTCGTAGACCCATGAAGCGATGGGCACCTGCTTGTGGATGATGGTTTCCAGCGCGTCGAAAGCAAGCTCGATCTGTCCGTCGCGGAGTAGCCCGAGGGCAACGTGGCCCTGTCCCGAGGCATCGACTTCGGTCCATGACTGCTTCATGGCAGCAAGGATCTCGTTTCGAAGTAGGTAGTCGGGGTGTACCGCAAGGGCCTGCAATCATCAGTACCGACAACAATTCGAAATACCATGAGGGAACGCACAGCCAGCGCGGCATGAGAGATTGAAGGTGTTGTTGTAAACTGCAGTCGCTTCATCTCCGCGAATAGCTGTGCTAGAAACGCTGCCGATCCTTGAACATCGGCCGCAGCAACGATCAGGTCCTCGTAGAGGTTCGGACTCATCTCAATACCTCTAGCCCTCACCAAATATGTGATGATCGTTGCGACTTTCTTAAAGCTCCTGGGCTGGCCCCGAAGGACCTGCAGCGCATCGAGGATGGCAGGCAGCGGGGCTGCTCGGAGCTGCTCGTTTGGGTCGGGGAGGTTATCGTCCACAGGTTCGGGGTCTGACGTTTGTTGAGCTGCACTGGCTTGTACTGGTTCGTCGCTATCATGTAACTTCAAGTTCCCTTCTGCACGCACGGCAGAAGGGGCGGCGGTCGTGTGTCGTCGACATTGTGTGCGAACAGCGGGATGGCGGGCGAACGGGACGAGGTGCCTTCGCTGGCGCGTCGCAAGCGATTTCCCGGGGACAATCTGTGAATTGAGAAGCCTAGCGGCAGCTTGCGTGTCGACGGAGGGGCAGAGGCAGCGCCACAAGCCGTCGAAGACTACTCGAGACCCCGTCATGGAGCTGATAATGCGGCCGGGCACGGAGGAGCATCAAGATTCTGGAAAGCTGCAGCTGGCATTTTTCGGAGCTTCTCTCACCGAGATAATCCCGGTCCACAACCGATCACGTGACTCGTTTGATGATGCGCATTGCGGTAGATGGCGAGCACGTACAAGCATCACAGGCGTCATACGGAGCAGCATGACCTTTCATGGGTTTCTTTTCTTGATTTTAAAACGTAAAATGATTATGTCGGTTCGCATGTGTCCCAGGCGCGCGGCCAGATGCCGATAACGCTAATCCAATGGCCTTGCAACCTCGAACGATCCACATTCGTGTCCCTTTCTGTGCAAGACTTGTCTGATATGGAGGTCTGCAACCTTCAAAGTTTCGTGGGTTCTTCGGCATTGTGGAGGGCGACCGCTGGGAGCCGTGTAGCAGCCGTACTCGTCATGATCGTGTCCGGGATATCATCATTGCCCACCGCCACGGTTTCCTCTTCCTCTGCCCCCACGACCCTGACCTCTTCCACGTCCTCTGTCACCGCCGCGGCCGCCGTGGTCTCCTCTCGATCCACCTCTGCCACCACGGAAGCCTCCTTGCTGGTTTTGTTGGTTCTCCTTCACCACGTCAATGATGTCGTCGGGCACTCGTAGGTATTTAATCTTGGGGCGCGTCAGTATGTCGCTCATCTCTCGTTATCAAGTCATGAAGAAATCATACGTTGTTTCCTTTGACGTAAACTTCGGGGATCTTGACGAACTTGTCGCCTTCCTGTGTGCTCGTCAGTCGTCAGGCGCGGGGTTTGGGAGGGCGAGCCATCGGCGGGTAGCGCGTACCGGACTTGTTTGGACAACCTCCTTCAATGTGAGGTTCATCCACGTATCGCACATGACCAGGTGGCCATTAAGAGTTTCTCCGTTCTTGAGCTCGACGAGCATCGGGTGCCCTTGGGCGGCGTTCAAGAGACCGAGGGGTAACTGCGACAGCTGCGTTAGCGGGCGCGCCGAGAGTCCATCGTACAAAAAGTTTGCACTTTGTTCGCCAGATATTGCGTGTTCAGGAGAGCGCGTAGGGGCGTACCATTTTGTGATTGGGGCTCAGGAGCTTGCCGTGAGAGAAGAAGCTGAACTGGAGCTTGACGCGGACGGTTGACGATTATGCGACCATGGAGATTTAAGTGGATCCTTCTCGGTGACGACTCGGTGAGTAGCTCCCAGCGCAGGACCCGGCTGTTGGTTGGTTGCTGGTTGCTACCTTACCTAGGTAAGGTACCTATCTGGTGGCTGCACTGCGGCATGACGTAGGTAAATTCCAACAGGTTGAAGAAAGCAGTCGCTGAAGGGCAGCGTTATTGAAGCGCTACCCATGATTCTACAAAACATGACAATCGCTCCCTCAATTCGCGATCGAGCTTAGTTATTTACACCTATCACAGTGCTTAGTAGACAGGCTCTTCCCCATTCTGTCGCTGTCACTGCGAATAACCCTCCGTACGTATGCTTGAGAAATAAAACATAATTTCAGCTATTCAACTGGCTATTTCCATTGTAAAATGCCACAACACAAACGAAAATGCGGACTGAAATGGTTAGAAGGGGGGGAAGGAGGGCACATGGGCCGCGGGCCCACAAAGTGCAAAAGATTGACCAACGTGGGGCTCGAACCCACAACCCCCAGATATCTATTCTTCCGGACTAATGTGCAGAAGTAGTAGAAGTCTGATGCGCTACCATTGCGCCAGCCGGCCTGACCCGTTGATTGGACAAGTTGACGGCGGAAGCAAAATTTGTGTTTATCAATATCATTTTGATCCACAAATCTGAGGTTGACGTCTTTCTAGTCCTGTGAGAAGTCTGAGATGTCTTTGGCCACGCTTGAGACCGCCATCGAACACGACGTCGACAGTTTACCAGAGCATAGAGATGGATAAGAGTTTTCACTTCTTTGTCGTCAGTCCGAGCCAGGTAATCGTTATTGCTAAAGATGAAGCAGTGTCTTGCATAGCGTTGTCGCAAAAACGTTGCTCCTACGCTTAGTCGCACTAGCCGTGTTCAAGAAAAAAAGCAAATGATCGTGTAATACCTAGATAGCGGAAGCAATGCATTTGTTCTCCTCGCTACGATGGTTCATAGGTCAGGTCCCAAGTACCATCACAGAACCCAAAACGGCAAAACAGAGAGTTGCTCTCCGCTCAATAACATTTTCGTAACTTAATTTACTCTCTCTGCAACTCGGGCTGCAAATTTCCCAAGATGCCAAGGATACTGCAACTGAGCGGGTACTTGTGATAATATTCCGCAGCTGAAAGACTCGAACGAAGTAAAAGCAACCCAGCCTCGGAGTTGAGTTCCAGACTTCCTCGCCAGCAGCTGCGTGTCACACGAGTTTCTAACGAAGCCAAAAAAGTTGCGCACTGTGGGTAAGATTATGCCAAAGGCCTAGACAAATTAAAGTGACTCGGTTTCACTCTTTAGTAATACAATCGATTATACCACAGTTCTCATCGAACTGAACATGCTGGGTATTTTGTTAAGCGCAAGATTGTGGTTTCTCATATTTCAAACGACCCAAATTCTAAGGTTTGAACAGCGCATGCACCGGGTCAGGGATTTATATGTAGCCTTCCAACCTTATAACTGCCTTTCGACTGTTGTTTCTGTCTATTCATCGCGTGTCTTCAACGAGTTGGTCAATGTCCCGAGTCGCTCTTGACTGATACTGGTGGGACAAGAAACAGTAAAGTGAACAGCCTGATTAGAGTCACTATACGGTCCACCAAGTCAGGCCCGACGCGCCATGCCATTCTATGCTGGGTCGTCTTCGACTTAGGGCGTGGCCCCGGTATACTGCATCGAGCCTCGAACTGGAACCAGCCCCGAAAGAATAGTCAGGATCTCAGAGACCAGGTCGTGGTCGTGGTTCAATTAGGCTAGCGGACTGAAATGGCGAAATCGACAGACCCGATTGCGAATGCCATTTGACATTGTTAAAAATCCATTTCGATAACCTGGAGCCCACCCGGTTGGTCGACCGATGGGCAGGCGCCATCCGACGACCCACTAACGGTACCACCGAACTACCGGGACCCCATGGACTAGGTGATTTTGTTCTTAGCCATTGGGGAAAGGGGAAATTGAAGTGCTGGAGCGGACAACGGATTGCTGCGTCACAGTTGGTTGACGCACGGCATATAAAAGTTACTTTGTGGTATCTGTCGGCACACTCCTTGATCTACCCCAGGTCGGCTTGCGCTACACCTGCCTATCTGTAGTAGCTCTGTTTGAACTTACAAGAGTCCCGTCAGTGTTGACTTCAAGATACCATGGTGCCGGTTCCTAGCTTGTCAGCATTGGCGACTCTGGCACTCGGGGCTTCTGCCGTCGTCGCCCAAAATGTGCAGCAGCGTCAGCCGAACATCGTCTTCATCTTGACTGATGACCAGGACGAACAACTTGGTTCTCTTGACTACATGCCGTATGTCCAGAAGCATTTTGTAAAGGAGGGAACGTACTACCGCAAGCATTTTTGTACGATTGCAATCTGCTGTCCGTCTCGAGTCAGCTTGTTGACGGGCCAGGCGGCGCATAACACCAATGTCACATATGTTACTCCCCCTCACGGTAAGCCGACGATATTTACTGCCACGAAACTCGAAACTCTCTGACCACACACAAAGGCGGCTACCCAAAGTTCGTATCCCAAGGGTACAACGACAAGTACCTCCCCGTCTGGCTTCAGGATGCTGGGTACAACACGTACTACACCGGGAAGCTCTTCAACTCTCACTCCACCGAGAATTGGAACAATCCATTCCCCAAGGGCTGGACTGGCAGTGACTGTAAGCCAATAACCAAGGCCACCATTCCAGCCTTCCAGTGCTAACTCTGATGTAGTTCTTCTGGACCCCAACACGTATCTTTACTTGAATGCGACGTTTCAGAGAAATCAGAGCCCGCCCCAGACGTTCCCTGGCGAGTACAGCAACGATCTGGTTGCCGACCGAGCTCTGGGCTTCTTGGACGATGCTCTCAAATTCAATGGCAGCAAGCCTTTCTTCCTGGGCATTGCACCTATTGGTCCTCACAACAACGGACTTGGTGGCGAGACCAGTCCCGGTGCGACACCGCCGATCCCTGCGAAAAGGCACGAAAACCTCTTTTCAAACGTTACGGTTCCTCGTACCTATAATTTCAACCCTGATAAGGTAAATCCTTGCACAAATCCGGCTCATATTATCAGTCACTGATTCTAATCTCAGCCGAGCATGGCCAACTGGGGCCTCATCATCCCCCAGCTGAACACTGCCGAGATAGCATATGGTGACAACTACTACCGCCGCCGCCTTCAAACACTGCAGTCTGTTGACGAAATGGTTGATGCTGTTTTCAAACGTCTCGACCAGGCCGGTGTCCTCGACAACACCTACGTAATTTTCACGTCCGACAATGGTTTCCACATCGGACAGCATCGCCTCAAGCCAGGGAAGACTTGCGCCATCGAAGAAGACATCAATGTGCCCTTCCTGATTCGCGGCCCTGGTGTGCCAAAGGGCAAGACGGTGGACTTCGTCACGACCCACACCGATATTGCTCCCACCATTTTCTCGCTTGCTAACATCACCCTGCGTGACGACTTTGATGGTTCTCCCATTCCCTTTTCAGAGGGTGGAATTGAAAAAGCCCAGAATGACCCGAAGCATGACCACGTCAATGTTGAGTTTTGGGGAACTCAACGCGGGTATGATGCGTTCGGGGATGGTAAGTGGCTTATGCTCTCACTTCATCGTTTCTGAGTGATTCGGACACTTATTGCTTTCCTGAATAGTCTCTGCGAACAACACCTACAAGGCAATGCGTATTCTCGGCGATGGATATAGCTTGTTCTACTCTGTTTGGTGCAGCAACGAACGCGAGTTCTACGATATGAAGGTAAGCGCGACATGAAAACTTTTGAAGTTAGCGAGCCATCACTGACTTCCGCCATAGAAAGACCCAGGTCAGATGTCCAACCTCGCCAGAAGCGCCTCAGGTCAGCTCCTGAATCGTCCCCTGTCCGTGGTCCAAGACCGTCTCGATGCTCTTTTGTTGGTCCTCAAGAGTTGCAAAGCCGAAACTTGCAGACTTCCCTGGAAGCATATCCACCCAGAAGGTGGCGTTGAGAACCTCCGAGATGCACTTGATGCGAAGTTCGACGTTTTCTATGCTGGACAGCCCAAGATCTTCTTCTCGGACTGCAAAGACTTTTACGACATTGCTTCCGAGGGTGCCCAGGACACGCTGGTTTACTACGATCCGTGAGTTTGATTATGAAGTATCTACAAGCGAGGATGAACGCTAAACGAGAATGCAGTACAACATTTGGTGAGCAGTCAATGAGCAAGCCATTACCATTGGAAGAGCTATAAGTACATGTACTCTAGTCTCAATGCCTCCGCCGAATGCCACCGCGTTCAAGGACATCCATGCTGGTTGGTACAGATGAGTCAGACACACAAATGTTATGATGCATTTTGAGTTAGCTTGGGGGGTTGCACGACACGTCGATAACATGAGGAAGACGTTATTCCCGGGTCAAGAGCCCGGCCTCGGTCCGGTCTCTTGTTCTGACCGCCCAAGACACCTCGGTGTCTTGAAATATGGGGCCAATTCGTATACTCCCATTGGCTCTCCTACCCATTGCTTGAAATGCCGAAGTCGTCGACTTCTCGACAAAAGACCTAGCTGCTTCACAAACTTTCACTATTATTAATTGTGATCTGCCCCAGAGTCATTAGGGTCAAACGCTGTGTGTTTCTCCATTGACTGTCCTTCTTCAAAAGGAAGCCTGCTCCATGTCGCAAACCATGGCCTCCCAATTTCCGCTAGTATTAGAGCAGTTCACCAACCGCATTATCACTGCTCGCACCTAAGATCTCTCCTCACTTTTGATGACCACGAGATATCCGAAGCTCGCTGAAATGGATAGCGACAACTATGATTCTCAGTCGGGTGAAGACGGCGAGAAGATTCCTGAGCCTTCGGCATGGGCGCCAGTTGATCGAGATCCTTTCGAGGTCTCTTTCGATGGGATCGACGACCCCTTTTGTCCCCATAGTATGCCCTTGCTTCGCAAATGGATCATAGTCACAATCTTATGCAATGTGACGATTTGCGTGTAAGAAGGAACCCCGCGGAGTAAATCATCTTTGCAAAATGCAGCTACCTTGCTGACTTTGGGATCACATAGTACTTGCACTAGCTCAGCATACACATCCACGTACACTCAGATGAATGCCGAGTTTGGCACGTCGTCTCTAATATCCACCCTCGGACTATCGACATTTCTCTTGGGCATTGCTTTCGGACCACCCATGATCAGCCCCCTTAGCGAGTACTACGGGCGACGCCCCATCTACCTCGGTACATGGTCTCTGTTCATCCTTTCAACGATCCCATCTGCAGTCGCGAAGAACATTCAGACCCTTCTTGTCACCCGGTTCTTCAGTGGTGCCTTTGGTGGAACGTTTCTGTCAGTGTCGGGAGGAACTGTGGGCGACATCTTCCAACTGCATGAAATCCAAACGCCCATGTCTCTTGTGTCTCTGGTGCCTTTCATGGGACCTTGCGTGGGCCCCCTGATTGGCGGATTTATCAACTACAACGTCAACTGGCGATGGACATATTACATCATGATCATCTGGTCTTCTTTATTGATGGTCATCATTGTCTTCTTCACGCCCGAGACTTTCCACCCTATCATGTTGCACATGAAGGCAAAGCAAATTCGCCAGCAGACTGGAGACGATCGGTATCACGCACCAATGGAGAAAAAGAAGGACGCAGCTGTCCAGGCATCGAAGGCTTCCATTATAGCAACCTCAATGCTGCGGCCCTTGCAATTCAACTTCCTAGAGCCAATGTGCCTCTGCCTCAACGTCTACTCAGCCATTCTGCTAGCCATTTTATACTTGTTCTTCCTAGCATTTCCGCGTCTATTCCGAGCGCAGTACGGAATGAACCTATGGCAAGGCGGTCTCACCTTCCTTGGCATTATCGTCGGCATGTGTTTGGCTGCAGCAACATCACCCATTTGGTCCAACATCCGCACGCGACTTGTGGAGAAGCATGGTACCAGTGAGCCCGAGTTTCGACTACCCTCGGCCATGCTGGGTGGGATTTTGATACCAATTGGCTTGTTCTGGTTCGGCTGGACTATAAGTCCAGATATTCATTGGATCGTTCCCGTAATCGGCTCCGGAGTGTTCGGATGCGGGTAAGTCCAACTGCCCTTATGGAAACGCAGAGAGAAAGTCGAGGAATGTTCCTCCGAGATAGGCTTCTTCTTCTCAGTCGTTTTTGTCATGAAGACAGGATACGTCTTCTGCAGACTGCAAGCTAATTTGTCTAAACGTACAGGACAGTTCTAGCCTTCACTGGCATTTATACTTTTCTTGTACGATGGCGTGATGGTGCTCCATCTCATGAGTCACATGTACTGACAATTCTTTTAGATAGATGCATATGCAAAGTATTCTGCATCGGCGTTGGCGTCGAACGGCCTGACGAGGTGCCTGTTTTCCGGTTTGTCCGCTCCCTTATAGCCCTCGTGAGCCTTCCAGATCTCTGACACTGTACCATCACTCTAGCTGCGTTCCCACTATTCGGCGTGCAGATGTACGATAAGCTCGGTCATCAGTGGGCAACAAGTCTTCTTGCATTTCTTACAGTTGCAATGATGCCCTTCCCTTGGTTGTTCTTTAAATATGGCAAGAATCTTAGAGGGAAGAGTAAATTCGCGCTTCATGACAAAATTTAGAGTTACATGGAAACTCTTGGAATAGAGATTAGTCTAATCAGCCAAGGAAGGTTCCGCGAGCTTGACCACTTTGGCTTCGATGAGGCCACACTTGATCTTCCGGTAAACAGTGGATTTGCATGAGAAGTCTATTTATACAAGTACGTTCTTCTCAAACAGCCCCTCTATATACTTTTCCGTCTCCTCAATGTTACATACCGCGAGACCCCAGCCAACTGGACTTTGAGCAGCCGGAGCCACTGCCCCGACCCGGGAAGGTTCGGTCGCATTCTTCTCTCTTGCATCACAAAACGCTGGTAGAAGTATCATCGAATAATTGGCGGGGTACTTATTTCATCATCGAAATACAGCATGACAATATGCATGTGGTTTCCGTATCCCAGTTCAAGACTAGGTGATGGTTCGCCGGTGAACTCTTCCACCAAGATATAGCGGAGATATTTATAGCATCTGTTGAAAACGGAGTCTGAACAAGGACGATGTGCTCTCATCGACATTCAGATCTGGAATAAAACTAGCATAGTCTGAAGCATTAAACCGAAGACTGAATACACCTAGTCAAGTACTAAGGTCTTGAACACGATTTCTGTACACGGCCGAAAGCCTCATCGCCGCCAACCCACCTAATGCGACAATACTCTCTGCATTCTTCATCTCGAGGACATTGAAAATCACACCAACTTTCCGTCGCAGCCAATTTCGAAGTTCAACCGTGACTAAAGAGTCTGTTTGCAGTGGCCTTGTCAGGTCAACTTCTTCGTCCTGTCGCATCATAAAACCCCGTAACGCGGCACCAATCTCCTCGGCCAGGAAATATTTCACCTCGTCAGATTCTAACTTTGTAGGATCCACTGTGCAGCTCTGAAGGAAATCCTTTAGAGTGCTGTCTGACCTATGCTGATCGACCGGTCTATCCGAGGATGCAATATTTGCTAGAAATCCGGCGCGTGGGTCCTGATGCCAGCCGGTTCTGTTTACCGAAGACGAAGACCGCATTCCGATGGCAAGCTGACTAGGATTGAAGAATTCTTCTGGCGAAGAACCTAGACCCTCTGGGTGTATCCTGTTCTTTGCGTGGGATCTTCTCATCATCAACTCCATGGCATCGAGGAGATCCTGCTCGTGAAGACAATGTTGAGAGGTTGAACGAAGAGCTTCTAGGCGATTGGCCTCCCTCGCAAGAACGCCAATATCTTCCATGATGCCTATATCCAACACGGAACATGCGAGTCCCTGAGAGTGTCTGTATTGAACGAAGGCGTCGAGGAATGCGTTTCCGGCAGCGTAGTTTGCCTGGCCAATCTGCCCTCCCAGCCCGGAAAGAGAACTAAACAAGAAAAAGAAGTCGAGAGGCTCTCTCTGTCCTTGGAGGGCATGATGGAGGTTCCAGGTTCCTTCTACCTTTGGAGCGACCGTCATCTGCCATTGCTCAAAAGTCATGTCGGCGAAATGAACGTCCTGGAACCCAATGAGTATTCATTCAGCCACCGGGGAAAGATCGGAAATGCGGCATACCTGAAGGACCATCGCAGCGTGTAAGACACCGGCGATCGGAGTAGTTGCTGAGCCGACCATCCTCACCACATCGGCCATGTTGCTGACGCTCCCAGGAATGGCTTGGACGGCGCACCCAAGGAATTGAAGCTCACTGACATATGCTGGCTGACTGTTGGAAAAGGCTGCAGCAGATCTTGAGAAGAAAATCAAATGACGAGCCCCCTTTTCGACGAGAAATCTTGCCGTGGCTTGACCCAAGCCTCCCAAACCACCGACAATGACATAGGTTCTGTCCGAACGGAGAACTATGCTTTGTCGCAAGGGACGCGCTCTAAGGTCTTTACTGCTGTCAGGCATAGTAACGACGATTTGACCAATCTGTTCTTCATTTCGCAAATGCTTGAATGCCGAGAGTATGTCAGAAGCTGGAAAGGCTCTGATGGGCTGAGAGGGTTTGTTGAGTCCAAACTTGTGGAATAAGAATGCCTGCTCCAGAAGACTGCAAAGTCTTACGTTAGTAAGTCCAAGCGAAGAGCTTCCACAGCTACCGGACAAGAATTTACCGAGTACATTCCTCTGGCCGATGAACTCTCAGCTCTTTGAGGTCAATGTTGACGAAAGTTCGGTTGTTGCTACATTGATTCATCTTCAAGGTCTCCGGTGTCTGGCTACTATCTTGTCGGACTTGTATCATTGTTCCGAACGGCGTAAGACACTTCCAAGTCTCTTGGATTGTTTCAGAGTGCGCGCTGAAAACGATGTCTACACCCCGGCCACCCGTCTGTTGCAAGACTTCAGACACAAAAGAGGCCGCTTTGAAGCCGAGGATACGGTTGCTTGGAATGGAATACGATTTCTGGAGGTATCTCGCTTGTGTCGCGGTCTCGGCTGTGCAAAAGATCTACAGTAAAGTTCAGTCAGTTTTGGGACGAACAAGATTTCGAGTTTGCGCAATTCAGAGTAGAAGGATGGCGCTTACATCTGCGCCAACCATTCTTGCGACTTGAACAACAGCCAGTCCAAGAGCATCAGATGTCGAATGGATTAAAAGAGTCTGACAAGTCAGCAAGCGCTTGAGTAAATGAGCTAGCATGACGAGGCTGGCCTACCTGGTTCTTCCTGAGCCTGCCAAGTTCCATAAGCCCGTACAGAACGGTGCTGTATGAGTAGGGAAACGCAGTAGCCTCTTCAAAGGTCATTGCGCGTGGGATATCTGCACAAAGAGTTTCAGGTAACACGATTGAAGTAACCAAGGAGCCACTGAAGTTGAACGCGACACGGTCGCCCACTCGAAGACGACAAGCCTTTGGCCCAACACCTGTCACAACACCGCTTCCTTCGAGTCCGAAATCACTGGAGCCGCTGTTTTTGCTTGTTGAGTGACCTGATGAGACTTTCAAATCCTACAACTGATGATTAGTATTCCACGAGAGTAAATCTATTAGTCGACATACCTCTGCGTTGAGGCCGACAGCTTTCACTGATACTTGTACGTCATCATTGCTCAATCGGGTTGGCTCCAATTCTTCCCATGTCAATGACTGTAGCACTCCGGGTTTCTTCATCTTCAAACTCTTAGGTGCGCTCTCGTATGGCTCTCGCAGGTCGTCGGAGACTTTCACAGAGAGAAATCGACTGACTTGGATAGACCCCCCCGAGAAAACGTACTCAGAATCCGGCTTGGTAGTGTCACCACTTATGCGATCGCCGAGGGACTCAAAAATAGTGATCATGGCGTTCCACCCGCTGGCGTCGTAAGATACCAATTCAAGGGTGACCAAGTCAATCGACAACTCTCTCCGAATGCTGCGGGTGACACCTAGTGTCAGTGAGTACCTTGGGTCTTTGCAGTCTATCTGAGAGGCTCCGGTGACCCAAAGGAACTTCTCATCTTGCGCCGAAGACAACGACTTCTTAAGGTTCTCCCACTGTATCTCTTTCATGTCGTGGAGGAAAGGAGACTCAAGATCCAGAAGACACACAACAGCCTGTCCACAAGGTAGCTCTTGACCAAGAGAGAAGAATTGCAAGCAAATGCCGTGGGATTCTAACAATCTTGCTGCCTCAGCCACCAGATAATGACTTGGGTCTTGGCAGACGATACTGGCCTTGGTCATCTTTGGGAAGTCGAAAAGTGGTGTGGCGACAGTGACCCTACCATGCTCTCCTGTGAAGGCAAAGGTTGAGGCATTGTCGAAACCAGCGTTACTGAGCTGATCGAGCAGAAAATCTGGGTTACTCAGGGACCCAGAACCGAACTTGAAGTCAGTAGACAGCCCATATGTGAACCGGAGGACTCTGGACTCGGGGTTTGCATGTTGGAGAACCAAATAACCTCGCGGACTCAGTAGTCTTCGCATGTTTGCTATGGAAGCGTTTGAGAAAGAGGAGAGTGTGGGTTCGGAGATGATAAGATCGAAAGATTCTGCAAAGAAGCCTTGTGAAGCTGGATCTGTTTCAATCAACAATTGCTTGTAAGTAACAGCGGGGGCTGATACGAATCGCTTCTCTAAAGACTTTGACGGCTTTGGAGAAACACCGGTGTACACGTAACTTCCATATGAGCGATTATTCTTATCAGAAGACAAAAGTTTCGATAAGGAGTCGTCGCTTTCCCTGGCGCCTATGTGCAGGACTCTCATGCCTGGGGTCTTGTGCCCTAGAAGTCGAATGAAATCGGAGAAGTCCACATCAGATATGAGACTAGCAGACCCAGCAGAATGGCTGGGCTGTGTCAGTGGTTTGATCGCGTGTGGCAACCCAGAAAAGTAATCTGCGCCGTAGGTATGGACGCGGAAGATTGACACAGAGGCGTCCATAGCGGCAGTACGCTTGCAAGACTCGGTCAGTTTTCCGATTGCTTCGAGCCTTGTCTTGTGACTCATCGTTGCGATGTCGAAAGCGTTGATGACTTCTGTGTACTGCCCCGTCATAGCCTCTCGATACGAAGCATCAAGCCAACTCTTGTAGCCCACGAAGTGCGGTTGGGTCGCAGGGAGAAACTGAAGCTGAGTTCTCAGATCAACGATGCAGGCCAAGACCAGCTCGTTCAAAACGTTGAAACTCGGACCCATGTCGCGACGGCGGAATAGCTGAGTCGGCTTGATGAAGTTGATGTCTGGCATCCATTTCAAAATGGCACCGGCATGAGGATCGTCTTCTTCATTGCCAATCACTCCATCGAGGGGGCTGACCTGCAGGCCAGAAATCTCGATCACAACTCGCGCGTCGGACACTCCGACGATACTGCTGGTAGCAGTTACGTCGGTCCTGTTGTCGGCACTAGCCATGACTTGAATCTGTCCCGTTGATCGAGCGACGTACACCTTTTGGATGTATGTAGGCACTACCAGTTCCTTGAAGTTTCTCTCCAGACCGCGGCATGCAGATATCATTGCCACATGCATGCTTGTGTCAAGAGTTACTGGATGCAGAGAATAGATCGAGTTGGTGTAA
Organism: Colletotrichum orchidophilum; assembly: GCF_001831195.1. Taxonomy (NCBI): domain Eukaryota; kingdom Fungi; phylum Ascomycota; class Sordariomycetes; order Glomerellales; family Glomerellaceae; genus Colletotrichum; species Colletotrichum orchidophilum. Next base: position 50,023 of record NW_019173131.1, on the reverse strand, counting down.
GTCGTGAACTTGCCATCCAGAGTTGCAATGGCCTTGGCTTCGGTGACGTGGGAACTGATGTTGGAAATACCACAAAAGCTGGGGCCGTATTTCAGGCCGTGTCTCTTCCAAGTGCCGTAGAATGAAGTTGCTGAAGCTTTACGTGGTAGAACGGCCATCTCGGGGACGCAATGCTTCTGATCGGAGCCAATTTTGCACTGACCGCAAATATGTTTGACCCAGACTTCACTCCCTTCTGTGAGTGAAGAAATCGAGAAGTCGTATGAGACATTCGCACTTGTGCTATTTGACCTCGCCGGGTTGAGCACCGTCACAATCTCTAACGGCTTGTCATCAAGAACCAATGCCGACTTCAAAGATACATCTTCCATTGTAAAGTCCACAGAGCCGTTGAGCTGCCTTAGGGCTTCTCCAACCATGGCAATAAAACCAGAGGCAGGAAATATCATACTGTCCCGGATAATGTGGTCTTGTAGCCATGGGACATCTTCGACGCGGAGAATACACCTCCAAGCGGGGCAGGCATCGGAGGTCTCTTCGACACGAGAACCGAGAAGTTCATGCTGATCGAATTTTCTGAATCGCCAACTGCGAGAAAGCCTGCTCTCTTTCCAGTACTCCTTATCGTAATGCCAAGGATATGTCGGAAGGTCCGTCAGGAACCGACCCGGCGGATTGACTGCAGCAACATCAATCTGAGCGTTGGCCAGCCAGAGTTCTCCCGCAGTCTTGAGAACAGCTGCAAGTGCATCCTGGTTCCGCACCAGCGTCGATATGTACTGGACCGGCATGTTTTTGAAGTGGGAGATTTGACGGATAGGTCCGGCAAGGGCTGAATGCGGGCCAATTTCGACGAAAACTGGAGATTTGAAATCATCCAGGACGCTTTGTACCGCTTTGTTGAACAGAACGGGCGAGATGACGTTACGAACCCAATAAGTATGACACATATCTGTGTTCTTCTCCCCTGTTACAGAGGAGTAAAATGGAATTAGGGGCTCCTTGTTTTGAAGGAGTCCCTCCAAACGGGATGTGAAGTCGGCGGCGGCAGTCTTCATGTGATCTGATGAAGCAGTTAGATAGACGATGCAAAAATGGGACTATGCTTTTGTGAACTCACGAGAGTGATATCCGCACTCAACGCGGAGCCTTCGAGCGAGCACATCCGGGTTTTTGGAGCAAACATCCTGAAGAATCGTGTTTAGGACATCGCTTTCACCTGACAGAGTGACATTGGATGGAGAGTTGTCACATCCGATGATGACGCCCGGACGAAGAAATCGCTCAATTTGCTCTCTACCGAGACCGACTGCTGCCATACTGCCGTTGTGTGCAGCTTTGATGAGACGAGTGATCTGACCACGGTGATAGGCGATCAGGATAGCCTCGTCAGCTGTGATCGCTCCAGTCGCATACGCAGCAGCGGTCTCGCCCGAAGAATGCCCCACTACCGCAGTTGGTGCGACGCCCCATGAGCGAAGCATGTCAACGAGCGCAACTTGAATCGCGACCAAGCACGGCTGTGAAAACTCTGCTTCGTGGAGACGGCTCTTTTCTTTCGGAGCGGAAAGTAGCTCTGAGGAGAGACGGTCAGCGTATTGTCAGCAAGTTCCATGCGTAAGACAAACCTCGTAGCGTCCACGGTGGAGGATCAGGAAGACCTGCCACAACTTTGTCCATGGCATCTATCCTGTCTCGGAACAGACCCTCTTGCTCTAGAAGTTCTTTGCCCATTTGAGCCCACTGGGCTCCTTGACCAGTGAAGACCCAGATCATGTCTGGCGATACTGTCCTTGATTTCACAGTAGAAGACATCTGAAAGGGGCTACTGCCATCGGTCACGCAGAAAGCGCGATATGGGTGAGTCTCTCGATGCGCAGCCAAGGAATATGCGACATTTCCCAAGCTTTCAGGTTTACAACCTACGTAACCTTCAATCTTCCGGCTCAAAGCGTTTACTGACTCGAGATGTTTGGCAGAGAGTGGCAATAGTCGATGTCTTGAAACGCTGGGTTTCGATTCTAAGCCGTTTGCAAGGGTGCGTGGAGGTAGGCCAAAGCAAGAGGTAGACTCTAGCAAAACCTTGGGGAATCGAGTTGTCAGCGCAACGTATTTTGCTAGCACTTTCGGTTGGTATACGCACATGAGCATTGGAGCCACCGATCCCGAAGCTATTGATTGAAACTTTCTCATCTCTGTCAGTTGGCCAAGGTGTGGGCTCAGTAGGGACTTTGAGCCTGGCACTCTTCCACGGAACTTGATTCAGAGAGGTGGTTAGTAACCGTCTCTAGTGCTAGATTGAATGTTGCAAATACTTACTTCGAGGATTAGGAGTCTTGAAGTTGATATTTGGTGGGATGGTAGAGTTCTCCAGGGCCAAAACCATTTTTATGACGCTGGACAACCCGGAAGCCCCTTCGCCATGTCCAATATTTGGCTTGACCTGAGAGGCTCTGTAAGTAATTTGCACCGAAGCTCGATTGAATCTGACTACGTACTGATCCGATGTAAATACCATGATTGCCCCAGATGTTGGCCACTGCGCTGACTTCCAACGGATCTCCGACCTGGCCATGAAGAAATTCTGTAAGTGAACTGCCTATATTCTCAGAAACTAACATTTTGAGACTCACAAAAGTGCCAGTGCCGTGGCATTCAACCATCGCAGTCTTCGACAGGTCTGTGATCCCAGCCAACTTGTGTCCCCTTCTCATGAGCCTTTCATGGACCTCAGGGTTCGGTGTCGTCAGTCCTGGGGTTCTGCCGTTTCCGGCAGTGCAGGTAGATCGGATTACTGCCCGGATAGGATCGCCATCGCGTACTGCATCTGATATCTTCTTGATGTAAATGGCAGAGACACCTTCACCGCGGGCGAACCCATCGGCATCTGCATCAAAGCTTTTGCAGGATGCTGAAGGAGAAAGTACACCGTTTTGCTGCATGACACCAGTGTCTCTCGCGTTGAGAATGAGGTTGACGCCCCCAACGAGGGCAGACGAACAGTCTCCGCTGTGCAGGTCTTGGCATGCCTGATGCAGTGCAACAAGAGACGCAGAGCATGCAGTCCGTACAACTACGCTGTAACTTTTGTCAGAAGACATGGAGAAGAAGTTCTTGATTGAAAACTTACCTCGGTCCCGTAAGATCAAACTCATAGGATGCCCGGTTGGCAATGATGTAGTCTCCATACACATCAGGGCGGACCTGTTGTAGGCTTTGACTGTCACGGGACTCAAGCTGGCTCCAGTCTTCACCCATAGTCCCGACGTAGACTCCAACATCGCTTCCTCTCCACCTCGTCGACCCCGAGTTCTCGAAAGCTTCATAGGCGACTTCGAGGAGTAGCCGTTGCCGGGGGTCCATGAGTTCAGCCTCCTGTTTCGTGAATGACCAAAAGCTGGGATCCACGTGTGCCAAATTCAAGTCATCGAGGAAGTAGCCAAACTCGCTAGGCACGTGAGCGGCTTTCCCAGGACCATACCACGTATCGACGTTGTAACGGCTCTTTGGGACTCGGCAACGGCCACTCCTCCCGTTAACGAGAAGGTCCCAGTAATCTGTGGCGTTGTAGACACGTCCTGGGAGTCTCATGCCCATGCCTATGATGGCGATAGGCTCATAGGGGCATACTTCGTGATGGTGCTCATTGCAGATGCCGTTCACTGTGGCTTCAGTGCTATTGTTCATGGTGTCTCATTGATGTCTACTCTTTGGGGTATATCAAAGCAGTCCACTCTCCAGAGTTAGTGCGTCTTTCTGGCAAAACAGGCTCGTGGCTTGGTTATATGCGGGTTTTAACGACAAGTCTGTGATGTAGAGCTAAACGAGTTTCCCAGAGCGTTACCGAAATAAGAGACATTGCTTACCCCAAGACTAAGAATTCCAAGAATGAATCAGCCTTCGCCATTCCAATAGCGTCAATCTAGGCATGCAAACAGCTGGCGGCTAAGTCATGGCACCTTGATTACATTGGCTCTTTTCCTTAGCCCTTTAGAGTCATCTTATCGACTCCGTACGTAAGGGAAACATGCGAGGTCCGCTGTGCCCCTGTATTCAATGATGTCTTGAACGTGATTTGGTCGGCAGAGGTACGGCACAGCAGGAACATGAAGTTGAACGACGATCCAACCGCATTAAGCTCACAACCCGATGGCTTTCCATATCTTAGGTCAGACGGGGTTGAAGTGTGCTTGGATTCCGCAAAATTCCCTCAAGCTGAGCTGTGAAGTCTGCTTCCTCGTTGGTTGCTGAGTCCACAATATGCACAGTGCAGTCTTGTTGGTGGTTAGTGTCAAAAATGCGCCAACCCACCATTTTCTTGCGGGATGTACCCCTATGACATTTGTTCTGAAATGGAAGGAATGAGTGGTCCTGTCAAGCTGCAGAACAACATCGGTAGGATGCACAGGATCGAGAGTTGTACGGCGCAGCGTCTTGGTGGTTGTCATCCCCCACACACACCCCTTTGTGACCTGCATGTTGGCGAGGGCGGATCCGACTCCCCAAGGCCGCATACCGAAAGGGCTACACGATATGAACAAATGGGTTGCTGCACAATAGCACTCTCAGCCAAGAGGGTTGTGAACAAAGAAAGAAAATGGAAACAACTCCGAGTATCGCCGGCGCTTGGTTGTCTTCGCTTCTATTTTCCAGCGAATTATTCATATAAAATCAATGACTAGGACACTCAGTGAAGCCTGACAATGTGATACACTTTCTTCTTCAGAAGATGCCTTCTCCTATCTCCTAGCAGAAAATCGACTTTTACGCTCCAATCACTAGAAACGTCATCACTCGCGGCAAGGGCTGTTGACGAAGTGATTCGATGATCACCCGCGGCTACTCCCTCCTCGAAGTTACAGCGCAGCTGAAGGCCTCTACACCGAAACTACGGTTCGTCAACAAGAGCACAACACCGCATGACATACCCCATTCTAATTCTCTAATTCTTCCAGACTTTCAAGCTTTATTCCACAATATCAGGGACTGATGGAATTTTACGCCCCGGACCCAGTGCAGCTCCATGCACGCTTACGGCCGAACGGTCTGGCCTGCATCGACCTTGCGACCAACCGCAGGTGGACATATGCGGAACTCAACGCCGACATCCAACGCGCAACCGCGGTCCTATCCAAGCAAGGGGTCCAGATCGGTGACAGAGTGGCGACCATATCGGCCAACAGCGTCCATCAGATCATTCTGCAGCAAGCCCTGATGAGGCTGGGCGCGATCCATGTCCCGCTGAACTGGCGCCTCGCCCGGCCCGAACTAGCGAAGCTGTTGGCCGACTGCACCCCAGCCATCCTCTTCACAGATCACAACGACCCACCAGAGCTGCCTCTCGGCTGTCGCCACATTGAGTTTTCGACGCTCTGCGCGAGCGTGGACGCTGCGGAGCCTGGGCCTCGCTTGGATGCGAGACCGCTGCACGAGACATGCATCATTCTCTACACGTCTGGAACCTCTGGGGTGCCCAAGGGGGTTATGCTGACCGGCCAGACTATCTTGTCGACGACCTTCAACTTTAGCATCTTGACAGAAGTCGATACGGGCAGCGTCTTCTTGTGTGACGGGCCCATGTTCCACTTCATGGGTCTCATCGCTCAGATATGGCCGTCACTGATGCGAGGTGGCACATTCATCGTCTCCCCCAAGTTCCACTCCGAAGCAACAAACGCCCGGCTGGGCGATGCCGAATTACACATTACTCATTACTTTTGTGTGCCCCAGATGGCCGAGGCTCTAGCCGGAGCACCAAACTTTGACCCATCGACGTGGTCAGCCTTGAAGGCGCTCTTCACCGGTGGAGCACCCAATCCTCCAGCTAGGATCAAGTGGTGGCTGAGTCGCGGTGTTCGAATGGTGGACGGTTATGGATCAACCGAAGTAGGCACTTGCTCTGGCATGCCGCTTTCACCAGAGCTCATTGGCAGCAAGGCCGGCTCTGTGGGCCTTCCGGGCCCGTTGACGGCGGTCCGAGTTGTGGACGGACGTGACCAGGACGTTGCCGTCGGTGAGCCTGGTGAGATCTTGGTCTCGGGTCCGGGCGTCACTCCGGGTTACTGGAACAGACTAGACGATGACATGACTGCGTTCACTGAAGATGGCTGGTTTCGGACGGGTGATATTGGGCGAGTCGACGAGGATGGATATGTTTCCCTCATTGACAGGCGAAAGAACATGTTCATATCCGGAGGGGAGAATGTGTATCCTGCCGAAGTTGAGGCTGCGCTGGTTGAACATCCCGGTGTGCTGGACGTTGCAGTTCTGGGGGTTCCCGATCAGCTCTGGGGCGAAGCCGGGCGTGCTTATGTTATTGCAGCGCCAAATTTTCAGCTGAGTCACGGAGATTTGGTCAGCCACTGCCAGTCACTGATTGCTCGATTCAAGATCCCGAGAGAGACTGTCTTTGTCAGTAGCTTTCCTCGCACGGGATCCGGAAAGGTTCAGAAACATCTTTTGACAGAGGACTCTGTAGCAAGACTTTAAAACAGACTTGAAAGTCACTGGAAGCCTAGGGGGGCTGAAAATGATAGGGATTTAACAGCGGATAGATCATATATGCAAGTGAGTGAGTGCCTAACAAAAACTGACGCATCATTCAGAGTCAAGACCTTGAGCTAAGAAGCAAAAGGAATGCGTCGAGGGGGAATCGAACCCCCGGCTCCCCGACGCTGCTGGATGGCAACGGAGAATTTTACCACTAAACCATCGACGCTGAAGATGAACTCAAGTGGAGTTGTTCGTTCGCCTCGTGAGAGGGTCTAGGTTGTGTTGGTTTCTTTCTGAGCATTCCCAACCTCGAGAGTGCCTCGCGACTTTGATGATGCAAACCAGGAAGGCAGAAAGTGCAAAGTCAAAAAGTAAAAAAGCTAGGTTTCTTTCCGATAATCGGTCTCACATCATCCGGATGACGGGAACTAGATTGCGGGGGCACTACCGCTGTCGTCCCATGTCTGGTTCGGCACGCGGACGGCTATCTCGTGAAAGGTACTGACAGGGATTCCAGACCCGTCTTACGGCGCAGGACGCACCCTGCACAACTCAGGCGCGTCGACTAGACATCAGCTTGCTACATTGAGCAGCAAAGTCCGTGTCAGCCAATCGCTGAACTAACTCGAGCCAATGAGACTATCCTCGTTCAGCCTACATGCGGTCACTCTAAGACAAGCGCTTATGATGTTGACAGCATCGCTACCTCACCACACAACCGCTAAAAGACCCCCTATGGAATTTCTGGCGCCTAGTCACAATTCGGAGCCTTCGCCGAGGACGCCACAGATAACCCGTCCTGTCGTGATTGTCTGCAGCAAGTCAGTTGGACATTCTTCCAAGCTCGTATTTCCATTTTAGGTGGTCGTACACCCCTTTTCCAACATTCGCAGTCTTTGGTGCCAGCATCTTCATCCTTCAAGAATGCCCGGCAGTGGAGCAATCTGGGGCTCGGCCACCGATATCGCCATCCGGACGACGACCTTGGCGTTGGTCGTCAGTGTCTCACTCTCCTTCTAATGACTTTTTCATCATCCACTTGGCAATACCGCCCCCAATCCCAGGCATCCCTTACAAACAAAGATGGTCATGGATGCCTCCTGGGCACCTCGCCCCCCTGAGCACCTACTGACTCTTCAGCGGCGAGGCGTTCAGCTGGTTCTCTCGGGAATCGGTCATTCTCAAGTCACCGATTGTGCAGATTTTCCTCCTGACATTTTCCCTCATGAGACCCCATCGTGATTCTGGTCGACCTACCAGAGATTGAGGGAATTGCCATGAGGAAACTGGGTGAGATTGACAGGGCGTCCCTCGTCCATGACATATTTGGCTTCATCATGCCGAACGCGACTTCCACTATAAAGATAAATGACAAGCTGAAATCTCAGCGACGGCTGTGGGGCGTTGTTTCATCATCGCAGTTCCTTCACGAGGTCGCGGCCCCCAGATTCCATGAGTCAATATCGCGACTTGTCGAGTTGTGGAGGCTCAGGTTCAAGGAGAACAACCAGCAAGCATTCAGAGCTACAGGTGACCTCAAGTCTACCGCTGTAGACGCCATTGGTGCAATTTCGTTGGGCATAGACCTTCGCATGCTCCAAAGAGAGATGCAAAGGGCCAACCCTCAAGCTCGATTACTGAGCAAAAGTCTTGAATTGTGCAGGGAGGGTCCGTTATTGGTTCACTCAAATGGAAATCCTGCTTCAATGCCCCAGCTGGGTCACGACGGGCGCCAGCGTCTGTTTCTCGAAATGGCTTATACGCCGTCTCCCATTCTTTCGACGTCCCTACCTTAAGTTGCCGTCGTAGACATTTTTGACTCCGAGATCAACGCTATAATCCGTTGCATCCAAACTCAAGAGGTGAATTATCCGAGATGTGACTTACAGGAAGTCCTGTAAAGAAAGTCGACGCTTTGCAGCAATCCCTCAAATCAAGACGAGACAAGAAACGAACTATTTCAATTCCTTGTCTTTGGCCATGAGACAACGAGCGCAGGAGTCGGCTGAGCGTTGAAGCATTTGGCCAACAACCAGGCTGTGAAAGCACGCCTGAGAAGCACCCTCCTTGATGCCTTTCAAGGGGCTGAGAAGCCCCGGCTCCCGAAAGTTTCCGACATCGCTTCAGCAGATGTGCCCTATCTGGACGCATTCATTGCTGAAGTCCTCCGTTTCTCTGACACTGGCCCTGTGGCTTTTAGAGAAGCCGTCACCGAGTGCCAGATCCTAGGGTTCAACGCCTCGGCCGGAATTATCCTTCTCCTTGTCACAGGTGGACCTTCTCACATCATCTACATGAATACTGTAAGGAGTATGCTAACAGGATAAAAGGCAAACGCCGGAATGCCGACTTTTCACCGCTGGATCAGTATGTGCCGGAAACATGGGCGCGCTCCGATGGCACATTCAATGCCATTTTTGGTCCGTCTTTGCCGTTTTCTACCGGTGCGAGAGGTTGCTTCGGAAGAGAATTGCTTTGGTGGAAATGAGAGTCATGATAAGCATGCTGTTCCGTCGCTTTGATCACCCAGAGCTTAACAGTCATTTGAGTACCTGTAAGTCGACAGATGCAAAGATCAGACGGTCTACCCAGTGCCATCTATGTCCGACCAACACAGGTCGTCGGTCGCTTGAGAGTAGATAGGTTCTCCAGGAATAAGCATACAACGGGCCGCGATGCCTCATTATTCGGCTCTCGGTTTGGGAGATTACATAATGGAGGCTCTGATGGGATCGATGTGGAATCAGGCATGGAGTTGAATCGGTTCTTCGGGTATCAGGAGAAATTGCTGCTCGATGAGGCAAACGCGGACGAATAGCGTTGAGTTTCGATAATCAAATGATTATGTTCCAAACCATTTTTCTTTTAAGATTCTCCCCTGTTTTTCTGATTATCCCTAGGTACATTATCTATTGTCCGGTAGGATTGCTAGGAAAGCCCGTGTGAGAGTGTATAAGAAGATCAACATCAAAGGTGTTGTCTAGATAGTCGGCCCAGAACGTGTCGTAAAACATCTGATCAGTTGCCTGATGAAAGTTCTCATGTCCCGATAGTGCTTCGGGTTGAGATGCACTGATGCCTGCGGATTCTGCACCTTGTTCACTGCCGCGAAAGGAATTAAACATGGTCGGGTTGCCTTCTTCACCCACGTCGTGCGGGGCAAAAGTTCGGTAGTTTGGATCATGCTTTGGTTCCTGTTAGTACTTGCTCACCACAACCAGCCGTAGTGTTGCCGAGAGTACTCACGATACTAGATGTCACGTTGACTATGGACCCTTGGCCAGTGAGTCTCCTCATCAGACTGACAAAGGATTTTGAGATCCACAACCTGACAGGCCAGGACTTTGACAGTTGGCTCAAAGCCAGTAGGCATTGCCGAGATTTGTTCTCGGCGAGTTGCCGACGGATCGGGTCTTTACGACAGATGACAATGGTGTGAATTGATAAGGCGCCAAATAGAGTCGGGACACTACTTAGTTGCGATTAGAACTCTGAAGTAGAAACTTTGGTCCGTCAGTTCTTACAGATGTATCTGTGCAGATCGGATGGTCTCGGCGGCGAGTTGGTCTTCTGCATTGCGAGTGATTGCGTCCGCGGCCATGCGAGCTTGCATGTCTCTTCCTGCCTCCGCCGGTGTAAGGTTATCGATAGCCTTCGGTCGAAACAAAAGGATGTGGCAATATCTATGAAGCGTCAATGGATGAGCATGAGGTCAGGTTTGATTGGCGGGTTGTTTACTGATAGGTAAATTGGAGCATGCTGGCCCAGAATGGGGCACCGAGAGACCCATCGAGTGGCGCCGAACGCAGATGCTCCGGCAGACTCGAGTTCCAACGTAGGAGCTCATTCTTCAGCGACTTTGATTCATACTTCTCTATCATGGCGCGACGTGGGCTGAACTCGGAAACGATGATATCACCCACTAAGGATGTAAGTCAGTATCAGACCGGGTTGAAAGAAGGCAGTCTAAGCCAAGTAGAGAATATGTACTCACATATTGTAGTCAGCCTTGCCATCTCGATGACATATGATACATGGTACTCGTGTTGAGCGGGTATGAGTCTCTCATCACCATTTTTGTCAAACTCAAAGTCCTCCTCCGTCAGAGGCTCTATATCGCAATCCTCGTCACGGATTCGACACGGCCTACCGAATGCCGCAGAGGTGTGTCTATCGCGGGTCTAGCAGAATTCGATGGTCAACATCCAGTCAAACAACACCATTATATTGACTGACTTACGTATATCGCCCACCAAATCCTCTTCCTCAAAGACCGCATTCTTGGGCTCAAGGCCGAATTTGACATCCTAAACAACGTGAGCATCCAGTACGAATAACGTGAGAGGCTGAAAGCCAGATGAAACGCACGACCTATGCATGCCAAGGGACTGAGCCATAGTTGCGGAACAGTTGACCCAGTAACAATTGTCCTTCTGATCTTCGGGGCCGGCCCACCAGAACCCGAGAAGCAGCAATACAGCCACAAGATTCATGTGGTCACTCTCATATTCCGCATCGTACAGCGCCTTGGCGCGGAGGTAATGTGTTCTTCTCGCAGTAGCTCGATCACTGAAGCCAGCTTCTTCAATGAGACTGTCACTACAGACCGTGAAACCTAGCAGGAAAATAGTTTGCAAGACCAACGGTGACGCTTGGCCTTGGCGATGATGTCGTGAGAAATTCTCTCTGTCAAATACGGGGTACGCTGGGTGCATGATCTCGAAGAAAGGGCGGATGAGCTGATCCGCAATGTGCGGAGCCGGCATCGTGAGAGCCTCTTGTAGAGAGATTGTCTCTATGACCTTGGGCACATGATTGTAGGCCGACTGGTCCGCGATGCAAGCTGGGATAGGATAATGGACTTTGACTGGCTCCGTTGAGCCATCTTTTGGCCTATGGACCACCTCAACGATATAAGACAAACTGAAGTTGTCCCCTGTGTGATGTTGTCTTGGATTTGTCTGTGTGCGGCTTGGACGGGGTTGGTTGTTGCTACATGTACTGATCCCATCAGAAGTGACGGGGCTGTTAGTGAAGCCATCGTCTTCGATGAAGACTTCTGTTGAGGCTTCTGTCTCTTGCTCGGCCAAGGCATGTCCATCAATTTCAGGATGTGCTCGTGAAGGTTGAGTCCGGTGTTGATCTCGCTGCAGGTTGCGCTTTTTCCGGACATATCTGACGCGCTATGAGCTTCATCGGGAGAGGTGATTCTAACCTCGACGGCAAAGACTTACTTGCCCCTCCTGGATTCTACCAGTTCGCAAGGGATTTCACGCGTCCGACATTGCCAGCAGGGATGTGCGTCTGCTGCATCACATTTGACCCGTCTGGATCTGCACGCCTTGCAGGCCACGCGAGCGCGGTCACCTCCAGGCTTGACAGCGCTCGTTGACAATGAGCTCCCACTCATCGTCCCGTATGAACCGTTCGGTCAAGTGGCACGCATCGCCTTCTCAAATCGTAAGTCGGCGAGGTCATTCAATGTCAGTGTTTATTTCACAAGCAGCGCGAGCTTGAAGACGTAAGAAGCCGAGGTGACTAGATTTTAGTGCGGAAATGTGGGGAAGCTAAAGTCACAAAAACGCCGCGGGCTTTCAGGTCTCGCTAGCATTACTCATGTTGCTCAATGTATCTCAGGGCGCTAGGAACATCTAGGTTACCCCAGCTAGTGGAACTTTCATTACATTGTACATCGGTCCAGGGGAGTTAAGGAATGATTTGTTTATCGGGAGGAGTCTAGCCATAGTGAAAATGCGTGCGTACCCGAATGGTGAAGTACAGGGAAGAAGTGTTGTCCTATCCGTAAATCCAAGAGTATCCACAACGTCCATGTTCATGAGTCAACCTCAATGTGAATCCGAGACGCCAGTCTGAAACCGTACCACAACATGGCAGCAATGGCAATGAGGTTTAGATGGATGCTCATCGCATGGTTGATTGAGAATCGTCTCCTGACAGCAACCATGTCTGGGCTAGGCTCATCGACATCCCCAGGACGTTTCGCATCACGAGTTTCTCCTCAGTGTTAGTACTAAACAAGATTTCAAAAAACTAGAAAAGAAAGTCTGCCAGGATTACCTTGATGAGTCCGATCGATCATCGCCTGTCTCGTCTTCGGTCCGTAGATAAGCAGGTTCGCCAAGGACGTTATTCCCGCAACCATAACAGGAATCCAGTCGCTCTTTGCCTTGAATAGGGACGCCGGACCGGAAGGGGGAAATGTGAGGGCGGTCAAGACTAGGAGAAATGCCTGGCATCGAAAGTATATTGGAAACAAACGCTTCTGCAATGTTGTGAATGCAGACTTGGGAAGTTCGAGATGGCAAATCTTGGTATTGACAAAGGTTTGGAAAAGCGAGGTGCCGAGCAGCGTCGCGTAGGAAATGATGTGGTAGGGGGCAAGGGTTGTCATGACTGTAGGTATTGCAGAAGCCATTGTAATAGGGTGGATGCAATCTGATTGGAATCTCTGGATGCTTTCATTCTAAACTCAGATATCGGCTTATATAGCAAAAACTGATGCCGATTAAACAACCACACGGGGCGCGGCGTTCTGCCTCAGCCGTAAGCTCCGAGCATCTTCGGATAGAACCCGGACGCCGAGTGGGACCAGGTTGTAACCAGGATTTGACCCGCAACGGCAACTCTCCGGCCGCCCGAACAATCCAGTGAATCTTATGAAAATTGCCCCCGGGCTCTATCTTGGCTTTTTTTGCGGAATGCAGGATGGGGTTTTTTTATTTCTTCTCATCTTGTTATACGCCTCGTACAATTTACTCTGTGCTGGTAGTGTCGCTTATCATGCGTCCAATCACCTCATTGCCGCTGACGAATCCTTAAGCCGAGAAGGATTTTGGATCCGAAAGGATTCGGATGTTTGCTGGTGACGCAAGCAACATCATATCAGCTCTGATCGATCGGTCGAGTGTTCGAACTGTTCCGAAAATGCTTCACTATCTAGACGATCACAATCATGCCTGACCGCTCATTGCACGTTCTCCTTGAGTCGGTGAACTGGTGATTGTTAATTTGAATGCGGAATGGCGCCCAATGCACCCAGAATTGCACGGTGGCAACCCAATTACTCGCACAACAGCAACATTCCAGTTCGCAGCAGTACAAAGATTGCTCTCCTAACCTTAAAAATTGATTGAGAATATTCAAAACTCTCTTTTCGTTCCAGATTTCCAATCTATCTCGGATCTTTTGCCGCGGTGACCTCTCTTATCCCGAAATAAGTCGATGCTTGTATTTTCCCGCCTAGCTCTCTATATCTAAGGATTCTAACAGAAGATCTATCTTCAGAGAGGCAAACTTTCTAGTCCTGTTGCTTTCCTTATATACCTCTATTTTTGACATTTAGTTCATCATCAAGTCGTGAATGTGCCATTACAGGTCTGCTGACCGCGAGATGGTGCCAAAAGTCTCAACCCAACGCAGCGAAAACTTTTAGAGATCTTGACATGGGGTTCCATTCGCTGCACTGCGGCTGTTTCTGTATATTCAAGGGGTTGAATCACACTATACATTTCGATGCTTTGGCGAAAGTTTTAGATAGAACCGGCAGTTTCCACCTCCAGGAGCCGTCGTCATCGGGGCCCCACAAAACTTTCACAGGGATACAGACCCTTGCGTCACTTCTCGTCTTGCTCTACGTAGTAGGATTTCCTATCCAGATGCTCCGTAAAATAGACAATTCTAAGCCATAAATCCCCGGCTGTTCAATCAGTCTTGCTTCGGGATCCAATTTCCGATCCTAGTTACTCGTTTTTGCTCAACTTGCCCCTCCATTTCCTGGAGGGCGATTCACGGCTCTATCACTCTGTGTTCTTTGTTTAAGCCGCCACGTCTTGGTGATTCTGGCTGCCACCTCGCCATAGGCCGCAAGGCACCCGCAGCGCATCATATCATTATCACAGGCTAATGCTATTTCCGCAACCAGTAGCGGTCGCAGTCTTCCACCTGTGCTCATCGTCAAAGCTTGACTCCAATTTTTGACCTCCAATGTCAAAAATGATCCGCGTTTTCTGACACTTTTCACAGCCCTTCCTACCTCTGTGTAAGCAAATTGTTGACAACATTATGCAAGCTCAATTCTTTGATGAATGTAATGATGTGCCAGATTGAATGGTATTGTGAAGCTTCCTGGGCCCATAATATGCCGACGCGGCGCTAGTACCCAGTCCCGGTCGACTTTTTGAGCTGCTTGGCTAGCTTGGCTCTATCGGAGCATCCCGGCCACAGAAGGAGACCGACCCCAGAGACTTGCTGAGTTCAAAAAGAATCCATCCCTTCGTCGCAATGTAGGAACCGGCTCTACTACACAAGAGGTACGGGAGGTCCGTCTGCTATTCCTGAAATCCAGAATATCTCTTTCAGGCCCTACGCAGCATTCTTCGTTGAACTTAATTGACAGCAAGGTAACTTCTACGGTCTTGCACTTTGACAACAGTGTTGGCCAGACACAACTGCAGGCTCTACATTCGGTCCATGGTGCGCAATCTGTGCTAATCACCTCGACCCCCTCCTCCGAACTGGGTTTCGCCTTTCAATGTTACCAAAGTGCAACGAAATTGAGATTTGTTTGTGATCAGATTTGCATTCACAGAGAAATTCAATATGATGATGCTCAGTTGATGCCCGGCTCAATTCGGATGAGTCCGACTTTATCCCGGCCCCACCTTCGGACACGGTCCCACCTTCGACCGACCGGGCTCGCGGTGTGTCGCTTTCTTCATGCCGTAGGAAGGACTTCGTGTGGGAAAATTCAAAGCAACACGTGTCAAGCTCAATTCCTCTCCTATAATTTTTTTCGCTTCATAAGGTAGCATCACATTATTTTTTTCCAGGCTTTTCAAGTATGATTTTTCCTGGAGGCATACCGAAAGATCGCAATGTGGCCATGTGTACCATAGACAGGAAGATTCATTGTCGACGAATGCTTTAGCTCACAAAAATCTCGAAGCGAAATTGTGCAGGCAGCTCTTCTGAATAATGCTTCGAAGTTTTCTCGTACAAAGCTACTTGTGTCTTAACTTGTAAGAGACAGAAATCGGAATAATTGGTTTAGATTGTCCTGTTGATTTCAACCCGCTAAAACAGCGCGTTTGAACCAGCCTGCTTTACATTCTCAATCATGGCTTTCAACACTCAGATCTTTTCCAGCTCACTCTCCAGACATATTACCCAGCATGGTCTCCAGCTGAATGGGTATGCTTGAGAATTAACCATAAGCCTGAGATCGTGTGGGAATTGACCTATCTTCGGGCAGCTGACCACCATCTCAATTGTGTAGTTTCCAAGTTCGGTTGAGGCGACATGAGCGGAACCCACATCAACACCGCGAGTATCGCCGATGAACTGCATGGGGCCGCGCTTCACCGGCTCCACGGTTTCCGTCATTGTTCCTCCACCGACCCGCAATTCCGAAAGCTCCTACGAGGAGATGATGTCAATTTGCAGTAGATATGCGGACGTTCCTGAACGAGCAGAAATTTGGTTAAGGCTTTCCACTTTTTCGGTTCCGCTGAATAGGAAACCGGAATTAGGTGAGAATGCGGAAGGAACTCGACTCAGAAAAGGGAGGGTTTTCTGGATCTTCCCTTGGATACTCTGTTTCGCTGTGGGCCACGCAGTAGTAACACCGCCAGCAACGCCTTGGCATGATAACGTCATATCTCCAGTCTACGTAGGAAACTTTCGCCTCCATTGTGGAAAAAGTGAAAGTTGATAAACAAGCCGAAGACCCGGGGAAGGGAGGTCTGGGGCAGATGTTCTAGATGCTATTCACTATCGACTTTTGTCATGGGCTTTTGACAACTCGCATAATCTTCCATTGACACCTACCACACTCAGATCGACGATCGAGACGCACACTCAGCCGATATTTTTGCGTTTTTCTGACCTACCTCTGACGTCAAGTACCAACTGCTCCGCCTGCATCGAGACCACTATTCGTCAAAGATAGCTTGCCAACATGGCCTTGGCACCTCCTGGTGATGGTCCGCGAGCTTCACGACCGAGCCACATCGATGAGACGATCCCGACCCGAGATAGCAGCGTAACACGTGTCGGACGGAGCTTTGATGGCGAGAAACAGCAGCAGCCTCTCGGAGAAAAGTCCGAGGATGGCCCGACCGGGGGCTTCTTCGAGGGCGGCCCGGGCCGAGACGAGGAAGCCGAAGGCACTCGCAGCCGTAAGGATCTGGCGAGGGCGATGAGCAGTACGCAGCCCGAGTACACCCCGGATGGAAAGCGCATCATTACCGAGGATGAGTGCTATCACCTACTGGGCTACTCATGGCCGGCTTGGAAAAAGTGGATGCTTCTGTCTTCCATCTTCGCCGTCCAAGTATCGATGAACTTCAACACCAGTGTCTTCCCCAGCGCTGTCACCCCTATCAGCGAGGCTTTTCACGTCAGTGAGCAGGCTGCACGTACTGCGCAGTGCGCATTTCTCGTTCTCTACGCTTTTGGGTGTGAATTATGGGCTCCTTGGAGTGAAGAGTTTGGACGGTGGAAGATCTTGCAGTGGGTATCTCGAGGCCACTTGAAAGTGACGCAGAACTAAAGCCAGGTCTAGATGCTCTTTGTTCCTCGTCAACATGTGGCAAATTCTTGCTGCATTGGCGCCCAATTTTGGCAGTATCGTCGTCGCTCGAGCGCTGGTACGTAGTACAATGGTCTGTAATTTTTCGGGAAATATAGACTGACAATTGACGTAGGGCGGTCTCAGCTCAGCGGGTGGTAGTGTCACCCTGGGCATGGTAGCCGACCTTTATCAGCCTGAAGAACAGCAGTGGGCCGTTCTGTTCGTCGTCCTGTCTTCCGTCTTCGGAACGTCAGTCGGCCCCGTTGTCGGAGGCCCTATTCAGAAATTCCTTCCGTGGTACTGGAACTTTTGGATCCAAATGATCTTTGGCGTTGTCGTCCAAGCTGTTCACATCTTCATGCCCGAGAGCCGCTCCACCATCATCATGGATAAGGAAGCAAAGCGCAGACGCAAATCCGGAGAAGACACCAACATTTACGGACCCAACGAGGTCAAGACGCCTCGACTTTCGTTGCATGAATTTGCCATCACCTGGATACGCCCCTTTGAAATGTTCCTCAGGGAACCCATCGTTCTCTCATGCTCTCTTCTTTCGGGATTCTCCGATGCCTTGATCTTCACCTTCCAAGAGGGCTTCACTCCGGTGTTCAATAAGTGGGGTTTTGGAACTCTGCAAAAAGCCTGGGCTTTCATCCCCATCAACATTGGCTATATCCTAGCATACATCTCTTATGTGCCCTGGATCATTCGAGACCATCGCATCATCAAGGCGAAGGGTCCCGACGCCCTGGCTCCTGAGCGTCGCTTAAAGTGGTTGCTGTATCTTGCTCCCCTCGAAACCATTGGCCTCTTTGGCTTCGCTTGAACATCCATGGGCCCCCCTGAGTCACACTGGATTGCACCCATGATCTTTTCGTGTCTAATCGCCATCGCCAACTTCGCCATCTATATGAGCACGGTTGACTACATGATCGCTGCATATGGACCCTATTCTGCGTCTGCTACTGGTGGTAACGGTTTCGCACGAGACTTTCTTGCCGGCATTGCAGCGATGTACTCAACCCCACTCTACGAAAACATTGGAAATTCACGCCACACGGAGTACGCAAGCACCGTTCTTGCCTGCCTCGCATTCATGGTCACTATCCCAGTGTATCTTATCTACTGGAAGGGACCAGTCATCCGAGAGAAATCCAAGTTCGCTCAGTCCCTGGATGCCGGCCGACGTTCCAAGGGCGGACGTCGCGTCGTTGAAGCTCCCGAGGAGCATTTGGAGCCCAAGAACCTTTGAAAGGGCTGACAACATTCTCGGTACGATGATGAGTTTGATGAAGTATAACGGATTAAGTAGAGCCAAAGAAACGGCTTCCTATGGGTAGGAATGGCCGAGGCAGGTAGCCAACGACATATGTTTAATGATGCGAACGATATCAATGTGCAATATTTTCAACTGTGATTCTTATTTGAGGAAGTTAATGACCCGGGCTTCTTTTGACGAGTTCAACCTTTCTGCATTGACATGCCTCTGCTCTTGCATGTCAGCAACTCGTACCGTGGCAGTTGAATTGAGCACCAAGTATCCCACGCTGCTTTGCAAGCATATAATGAATCAGAAGAATGGCATGAGGGCTTATGGAACAATTTAAGTTTGGGCAGTAAAATCTTACCTTCTCGTTAGCAAAGTTGGATAGGTCATGCTAGTCGAGCTTCGCGAGGGTTTCCAAGCTTCTTTTTGGCGACTTTCTGCGTTCAAACAGGCTGATAGATAGCTTCCAATTACAATTTATCATAGTGGTGTATATGACGTTAATTGCTGCCTGCAATTTATGCGTCGTTTTTGCGACACAATTTAATTGACATTTTATAAGCATATGCATCAACTGTGTTACACATCCCCTAGCCGCCGACCTCTACAGGACATCCATGATCCAAAATGAAAGTTTACAGGCTACTTCGTGCCCCCTACGCCTCAACACCAATGGTGATGTAGGCAAGCATTCCCTTGGTAACATCCTCGCCATCAAGTGCCTCGACAACCATATTGGGGTTCCAGTTACCCTTGCTCTCATCGGCAAAGATGCTATCAATATCGTTAGTGGTGCGATTAATCTCGGTGTGGCTGACATAGGGCTCGAGGGCCATGATCTGCTGGCTGAGGGGTTCGTCGAAGAATAGCTGGCCGGTGCTGACAATATTAGAGGCGACGATGGTGCCGTTGCTGCGGATGGACCAGTCGGTGTGGACCTGGGCGTGAATGTGGATGGTGCGCTCTACGTAGAAGCCGGGGAAGACAGTCTTCATCTCCATGATGCCGTTGGAGTCAGTGGGCCAGATACCACGGAGCCAGGTGGTGGCGTCGGTGTGCAGATCCAGATCGGGGCCGATGGTGACGTTGAGCTGGTCGAGGAGCTCTTTGAAGGGGGTGTTGGGGCTTTGGTGCGTGAATGAGCTGTAAGATCCGGTCTGTGCGAAATCGTGTTAGCGGGGCGTTTTATGTTTCTTCGATAACGACAAGTTGACTTACAGCGTTGCAGTGCCAGAGGTCAACGAGAACATCCTCCATTACCTCGCAGGTGTTGACGTTGAGGACACCAATGTCCAGATAAAGAGGAACACCGGGCTGGTCTTCGCTCATGTCCTGGCGCAGGGTCTGGGATTGGGGCCAGACGTAAGGTCCCTGGGTAACCTCGGGTGTCAGGACGCAAGTGTCGTTCTGGAGGGTGCTGTAGTGAGGGCCCTCGGTGTGGATGGTGACATTGCTGTCGCGCCGAACGAAGGAACGGCTGACAAGCGAGCGCTTTTCGGCTTGACGCTTCCTGCGAACCTCCTGGAACTGTCCGGACTGCACAGCGCAACGCTTGGCGAGGTTGGAGCGACGGGCAATCTCTGAGTGGCTGAGAGTGTGGTCATGGCCCGGGTGGGCGATGACCACTCCCGAGAGGAGCGCAGTGGCGAGAGCAAGGAGCTGGAGCTGCATTTTAGAGGTTGAAATAGAGTGCAATTCGAGAAATAGTGTTATGAAGACTGTTCAACGAGAAAGTTTCTGGGACCTATTGTCAAAGTCAAGCTACCGAGATCTAAGCTGCTGATATAGACAGGACTGATCAATGATGCGGGAGGCGATCCGATATTTATAGGTTCATCCATTCTTTCAATCGTTCCTCAACTTGCCCGAGTCGAAGAAAATGCCATCTTCCCTGCTTCGTCCTGTCTGACCCCTGGAGAGGACCCAGAAAACAATTCCATCTCATCAAGACGTTTCTTTTGTCGGCCATTGCCCCCTCTCATAACCCTCAGATCCGTGAAACTGCGAACCAAACTGCAGTCTATCCTTCACGATCTCCACTGACGTCGGGTTCACGAGGCAGATCTCTCCCACATCCCGAAGAACCATGTTCTGATCAGTTCCCCATTCGGCAGTTCATCGCATAGTAAAAGAAAGACCGCCAATCATAGACTAGTTATTACGGGTGACTTCCGGGATCCGGAGCCCCCAAGCCGCACACAAACGCCATTCCCAGCGGGCCGCCAAGAGTCCTGGCCGCGTAAGTTCAGAGCGGTCCGCCTGGTCACTGCACGTTGAATCAACCTCTTCCCGACGACAAAGCATAACAAGTGGGGGGGACTGATAGGAGCCGCGGTTGTCCCGAACCAAACGATCACTGGTGTCGCCGATATTGTCATGCATGTGGATAGGGAATTTCGTCTTGCCATTGTCAGATCCGCATCTGTTACAACCCAAGACCGGAATGCGGGCGTCAAAAAAATCAGAAGTAGTCCCATTCGACAGCAACCAGAAGTTATTCGGTCTAGAAGGTGCATCAACTAGAGCCTTCGCTTGTCGAAAGCTGCTGACCAAGTGGTTGCGAATTTTCCAGAGTCCAGACTACTTCCGGTGAATGACCCTTGGACGAGCGGCAGTGAATGATGCAGCACTGCCAAGCAGCGCGTCGGAGTTGAGCCGACGCGGTGTGATATTAGTAGCCTCAGCAGCTCTTTTGAGTTACTCACTCTTGGCAAGCAGAACTTCACGGGGGGTTGTGCCTACAGAGTGTATGACAACAGGTTACCACAGTTGTAATTAGGAACGTCAATAATCCGCAAGAATTATCGCACGCCACAGACCATTGTGTTTTAATTTAGAAGAAGCACTCCACGCCACTTCTAGCCAGATCGTGAGAAAGTTTTCATAGGAATGAATAAGGGGGGCCTTGCACAGCCAAGAGGCACATTTACGGGCAATACGACTCATATAGTTCCCGTAGCATTAGGCACAGCGTCCACTCATGCGCACCTCTTTCCCTTTTTACGTCAGTATCTGTGAACAAGCTTAACTCGGGATCTGAAATCTTCTGCCCTTCCCTTTAAGTTAGGAAAGTCGTTTGGCCCATCCTGGAGCCCGCAGCATTCGCCGTGGTATTCTGATGTTTCCATCAATAGCTACCTTGATCCGTCTCTCTGAGTTCTACAGGCGATTTCAAGTGAGATTCCAGATCTTTGCCACCCAAAGCGTAAATCAACATGTTGCCCCTTCCCCAGGGCTGCAACTACATGCTTAAGTACCGCTACTGAGAGGGGTGGGCAAGACTATGCGGTACCAACCGACAATTGCTAAAGCTATCTAGGTATTCCTGTCACCCCCACCAAAACTAAGCCTTACTCGATCGACGACAGCTTCGTCCACTTCTCTTATGAATTATCCCAAAACTCTTTGCTTTCTTTCGAGTCTACGCGGCTATTTCAGAATTAGACTGGCATGCTCCTAACGTGACCCTCTTGAGGACATGGGCGAAGATTGTCTCCCCCGTCCAAGCCCCAGACACTCCACTTGACTTTATTATGCACTTAGACGAGGCCATTCCTGTGAAGGTCGTCACCCTACAGAAGACCGCCACTGAGTCTGTTGGCTGACCAGTATCAATACCCAGCCTTGATTTCTCCCAGCCGCAGGTTTGTTTACCAGTCAGAGGCTCAGATAGCAGGCGGTTGATAATTGTAGGTTAATGGCGAAGTTTGCCTTGGCCTATGATAATTTCTACGTCCTGGGCCGCACTTCTCAGGGGAAGCTGCACTCTGAGGCGGATGCGTCCGTGGACTCTCTGCCTAATTTTGACGCTTCTGAGATGTCGAGTTTCATCACTTTCCAGGCGATCTGCCTCATGAATTTACGTTGCATATTGCTCTTCAGTGTTTGTTGAATGAGGATGTTCATTTGCTTTATGCAGTTCGGCCTTCAGATGGCCGATGCCGTCATTGATTTACCCGGGTGTATGGTTTTAGGCAGAAATATGGACTTAGAACATGAACGGGAAGTTATAAAACCAATGAGAAAGCAAGGCACGACGCGATGATAAATGATCCAGGTAGCATAACTGTTACATAGTAAACTGTCAGGTGACGGTCTGTGTAAAGACCTGGGATAACAGAGCAGATAGAGTACATCCTTCGCATAAGCCTAAACGACCAGTCAGGTTCCATGCAATTCTGCATACATTATTGAAGCAACATGAAGAATTGAGATAACACTGAATCAACTGTTTAGGCCTGAGTCACATTACCCATCAACTATAGTCAACATCTGGCACTTTAGAGGCAATGGCCTTGGCAATGATATCGCCAGGACGAAACTGACCATTGGTTCAACCCTTGTCCTCCTTAATCGATACGGTTTTCATAGATCATTGGCTGGGAGGAGGTCGGTGCCTAAGCGATATGAACGTTGCAGCCGGCAGAATCCGCTTGGACATCAAAACCAATATTAATTCGCCCTCGTGCTTGAAACTTTTAAATAGATTGATGCAAACAATATTGTGGCTGATAGGGAACTTGATAGACTTGATCCTTAGTATGCGCTTTCTGTCGAAATAGAAATGAACCCTCAGAATCGATTGCAATGATCGGATGCTAGGCTCTGATTTTTCTGTCAGCCTGGGTCTAAAGGCTTTCTGAAATATCAAAAGTAATCACACAACTCCTATGAAGCGGGAAGCCCTCGCAGGAACTGTGCTTTCCAGGAAACCATCGCATCCGCCTGAAAGTTTCTTCACTGAGATGATTCCTCCGCAGATATCCCCTGCGTGGCAGCCTATCCTCTGATATTTTCTTGCAAATACTCTTTAGCTTCAAATTAAATATCATGGTAGGTATGATGTAGGTATTCTCCGTTTCAGCAGTGGCCTTGTGCGGTCTAGATCTGGCATACGCAACGGCAACATCGTCTAGTATGCGTGAGCGCTGCGGATAGAATTTACGGATCATGTCATCCACATAGAGACTAGATATAGCATACATTTGAAAACAATATTAGAGGTTGTTGAATTGACATACGTTAGCTAGTGCGCTACATCCGCGATGGTTGCACTAGTTAGGCAAGAGAAGATCTTGATCAGGGTTTCAGGCAGGCGAGCATAAGGTGCTTTAAGGCAATCAATATTCAATCACCACTTAACCGAGTGTCTCAGAGCTAGTAATCAGTATCTCCCCTATATCATTAACCACTTCGCTAGATTGAATAGACAGTCCAGTCTATTTCGCAGTCTGGAGAATGCATGAGCTGTTGATAAATTCTTTTCTACTGAAATCGCCTTAATATCTACGAATAGTGTTGTCATCGTACCACAGGTGATTTATCACACAGTCAAATAGGTGAAGAAGAGTCAAGTGACGGTATGTTAATTCTGCATGGAAGTAGAAGAGTGAGGTTGAAGCCAGGAGCCCGACCTCAGCCTTCTATTCCAAAAATTATATCTTTAATACATTGGTATTCCCTATTCACGGTGCCAACTTCATAACCGATGGCCCGGAGTGCCGCAATCCAGTCGCGGAACGAACCCATTTTTCGTGTCTGTAGAAGGGAGGGCCCGCAGGATACGGACTTCAAGTCATCAAAGTTCCGGATTTTCTCTTCAATTATCATCATGAGTAACCGATCGGCACTGATGCTACCCTCTTGTTGGATTTCGTAAGATTCGCGACCCCATTTGATTTCTCCATTCGGAGGCCCATGGAAAGCCTTCAATGCCATTATGGGATAATAAGTTGGCTTAGCTAGAAGCTTCGACAGAGAACTTAATCCAGGAACTTGAGAAGCAGCCTTAATGATTAAATTCAAGATCGCATCGTCGTTGACTTCGAAAAGGATCGACCACCACCGGGGTAAGGTTCCTTCTGTGGGTATTCGGAATTGACCTAAATCCGGTGTAATTTGAACAATGTACCTCTGAGCATTGACTTCTTCCAGTACTTTTGCCGATGAAAAGCAATCAATAGTTGTCATTACATCGCGCCACCATTCCACCAGTTCCTCATTGTGCGAAGGAGGAGGAGCGTCTGCCCGCTGTATGAAGATCTCTAATGTGTTCATCAGAAGACAACGCCAAGCCACTGAAATGTCCTTGAAGTAAGCTAAGCGAACTGGCTGGATTGGTGTTTCAGTCAATCCTTCTCGAGAATCAGAGTAATTCCTCAATACTCTTCGAATCAATGAAAGCCGATGAGTTTTGGTTTCTGGCGAACTCTCCGAGTCGAAGGCTGCAACACCTTCGCATGCGCCTTGCAGAGCAAGTGTTTCCATTCGAAGCTTTTCTTCGCCTGCCGTCGCTGCCGGTAGCGTT
The DNA here is from genome assembly GCF_001831195.1 of Colletotrichum orchidophilum. NCBI lineage: Eukaryota > Fungi > Ascomycota > Sordariomycetes > Glomerellales > Glomerellaceae > Colletotrichum > Colletotrichum orchidophilum. The sequence continues at coordinate 25,366 of NW_019173131.1, read as the reverse complement.
TCAATGGCCCAATCGACAAAGTCATATCTGTAAGATGCCATTGCTAGGAACCAATGATGCATGCTAATTTTTGAATATCGCTGAAGGCTACGTCTTTGCTGGTCTAAGTCCACGAACTCGAAACATCGATACGCGAACGAAAGTAGATCGTGTATGGTCCGGCGTGATGCAATCCGGGCAAGGATATGGTAAGGAAGAAGTTCTAGGGGCTAGGGTCCTGTACCTCCGGGAAAAGTAGGTCTGAAGGGAAACGTAGTGCTGGTGAAATACGGTCTACGTCTGATACGATGAAACATCAGGTTTGTTTTGATAGACCGTATAAGAAGATCGTCGCGTCTCGGAATGTGAGCACCGAAAAGTTCTCTTCCCTCCTCGCTGTGGCAAATAAAATCGATAGCTGTCCTGTGCGTGAAACGAATGCCCGTTCTGCCCCAAGACTTGAACTTGCTCTCGTGGGTATTATGCGAGGAGAAGGCTTCTTCGGCGCCGGTCATGTCCAGTAGCCCAGCACATCTCGCTAATAGTCCCATCCCTAAGCAGCGCCACTTTTCCCACAGTAGCCCCGTATCGGGTATCTCATCACGGGAGGTGAAGGACTCCAACATTTCATCATCTGTAGAAATGACAAGGCCAACAAGGTTGTCTGTAAGCCCCCAATGGCAATCATGAAAGATTCCCTTCAGTTCCATCGCCATATAGAAAAGCAATACTGTTTTTCTGCGATAGAGGTCGCTGTCTTCCTTCATCCTTGACCACATCTCTTTATACAGTTTCGTCAGGTCTTTGGGCAAGGACTGAACGCGGCGATAGAGAGTATTCACATCATCGTAATTGTCGAGACCACGCTGGAGACTACTCAAAACAAGAACGACCCATATGAAAACTCCTTCAGCTTTTCCGCATATGAGATCAGATAACTTATCGGTCTTGACGTTCTCAAGGTCAATTTCCATGGCGGCAAGTCGGTCTCGCGTAAGCAAACGAATATCTCGATTGGTCAGATCCTGGATCTTGAGCATCGGGTACCTTTCGAGGCTCCGCTTTAAGGCTGGCTCAGGGCGACTAGAAACACAGACTTTGACTTGGTTTGTGGCGACAAGCTCGTCAATGAGGTGCAAAAGTCGGCCAGCTCCCTCATCCGGGGTATCAGCGACTTCATCCAAGCCATCCAAAAGCACCAAGTATGTGCAAGCTGACTTTCGTATCAAGTCCAGAAGGATTGTTTTCAGTTCATGTACAGTCCAATCGGTGTATGAGTCCTTCGTTGAGAGACTTGGCTGGTTATCCAGAATTCTCAAGGCGATACTTTTTTCGTCGGCCAGGATTTGATGAAGCAGAGAGCAAAGGAGGCCTTTGATATTCTGTTGCATAAAAGTGCCGGGTCTCCATAGAAAGTGAGAAATGCACCGAGTCCCTGGGTTGCAGTATTCGATGGTTTTATCGTTTGTTTCAATGTATTTCATGAGCGTGCTCTTCCCTGACCCTGGTTTGCCGCTAATCCAGTATCTTTTTCGATTGTCATCTTTCAGCCAGTCGACGAGATTATCCCGAGGTTGAGGCCAAGCTGATCCAGTGCTGTCGGAGCTATCCGGCGACTCAGATGATTCTTCTGACATGGTGCTCGACTTGTCAATGCTTTCAGTCTCATCGTCGTCTGCGCTGGATCCGTCTTCTTTTGAGTATTCCGACTCCGAGCCACCGAGTTCCATAGAACTGCTGAAGATCCACCGAAAAGTTCTTGGGTGCGTTTGTGTAACTTGATTTCTCCGCTCGTTCATTCCGGGATACTTAAGACTCTTCAAAAGCTGCTGATAAGCTTGCTCTCTTGCCACAGAGTCTTCTCTGGACTCCATCCTCTGGGAAAGGGCATTCTGGACACTCTGGGCTGACAGCGAAACATGCTCGTTGACAGAAGCTCCATGATGAGCGAGCTCGAGGGACATGTGGGACTTGATAACTTCCTGCGTCTTCGAGGATTGCGTAGTGACGTGATCTCGGATCTCCGTGGATTGTTTCTGCACGACGTCTTGAAGGACGCTGCCAGACTTTGCATGTTGCGCAATGAACGCTTTGAGTTCTTGACTCAGCTCGGAAAAGCCCTGCTTGTTCATCTTGTATGTCGCCTCCGCTTTGAAGAATAGCCGCTCGAGGATAGACGTATCCATGAGCTTCTGCGCATCAGCCAGGTTGAGTCTGAGTCTCTCAAGTCTCTTTTTCCGCCACATGACTTTTGGAGCAACGGCCAATGCTCCGAATGTGCCCGGCTGACTGGGGGAGAGGTACTTCATCTCCTCTTCTAGATCTTTGGCGTGCTTGACACATTTCGTCGCGAAATCTAGGAGGCGTTTTTCCGACAGCGGTGTTTTCACAGTGGGAGCAGGTGTCGGTTTCTTGCCTAGTGACTTCTCTAAATCATCACAGACGGCTTTGAGACCCTTGGCGTAATCATCGAGACCAGGCTCCGGCGAGCCGCTCTCGTAGATGCGTCGGCACATCGAGACGGCCTCGTGACCGAAGCTGATGAGCTGCATAACGTTGCAGGCGAGGCTCAGGACCGCGATGCCTTCGAGACCAGACATGGTGTGGCTTTTCCGAGTGAGGGGGTAAGGCAAGGTGAAGCAGGTTAAGGAGGCGAATCGAGAAGCTCTTTGTAGATAGGCCGCGGAATCGACTACCGCAACCCACGCGGAAACCTCTAATTGTGACAAAGACAAGGAATCGGTGACGACAACTGCCAGCAGATAGAAGAAGGGAGGGGATGAACAAGTGAAGATGAGGAGAGCGGGGGAAATGGGAAGTTGGGCGTGTAAGGTGCGTCGCTCGGCAAGACGCAGCCTGATCGAAATGATGTTCTGCTGACGAGTCCCATCTTCATTGGAGGAACCGCGCCTCCCTCGTTATCTGAAGCAATCGAATATACCCAATCAAATTCGAATTGCTCAGCCATCCAACACTGGATCAGGTCGAGTTGCACTGCATGATTATGTCCACGATAACAGAATTGCGATTGGAGATCCACGTGAGCAGCTCTGAGCCTCGTTATACATCTAATCAGAAGTCGTAGCTAATGCCGAACAAGCTAGCAACGCCATCAAACGCCAGACCTTCCCATGCATCCCGTCTACCAACATCTACCATCCGTCTACCAGTCCTCAATTACCGCCTCGAGTGCACCATTCGTCCCTTGACCCAAACCATCTTGGTATTCCGATCATCCCCGTTAAACACCCACTTGGCAACCCGGTTTTCCCAGCTCTCCCACCCAAAGATGTCAACATTACCATCCTCAACTTGCTCCCCATCCTCATCAACGACCGGCAACCCAATGAGCTGCGCATCCCACTGCATCCCAACCTCGAACCCGCCAACCTTGGCCCCCAGCCCGACAACCTTGGCACCGCCCCTCGTACCGAGATACAGCACCTCCTCGACCGTCAACTTGGCTCTCTCCTTCTCCTCCCCCTTCAACCCCATCGCAACATGCCGCGACACCAACGCAGCCTGCCTCGCCGCCTCCAGTATACTCGGGCTATATCCGCCGCTCATATCCGTGCCCAGCCCGACATCGATCCCCTTATCCCACAACCACCTTACCCTCGCCGCCCCGCTCGTGATGGAGCTATTACTACACGGACAATGCGACACCTTGGCCCCGCGCTCCGCAATCGTATCCGCCTCCTTCTCAGACAGGTGAATTGCGTGCGCGAGCACCATCTTCTCACCCAGCAGGCCGTGCTGGTCATACACGTCCGTATAACTCTCGCTCTCGGGAAACAACTCCTTGACCAGCTCAATCTCCCCCTCGTTCTCGGAAATATGCGTCTGCGCAAGCACGTCCAGCTCCCTCTGCATGTCCGCCAACCCCCTCATCGCCTCGCTGGAACACGCCGGCGCAAACCGCGGCGTCAGAATCGGCGCAACGAGCTCAAACGCCGGGTCAATGGTCCGAATATACTCCACCGTCTCCCTCGTCCTGCGCAGCGAGTCCGCGGCCGACTCGTCCTTGTAGTACTCTGGGCACAGGCCCTCGCGGTCCATGCACACCCGCCCGACAAAGGCGCGCTGGCCGAGGGCGAGACAAATGTCGGCGAGGAGGTTCGTGGTGTCGACGTCAATGGTGGCGTAGTAGGCCGAGGTGGTGGTGCCGTGGGCGAGGGTGCGCTTCACGCAGGCCGTGTAGACGCGTTTCGCCTTTTTCTGGTCCTGGAGGCTCGATTCGAGGGGGAAGGTGTAGGTGTTGAGCCAGTCGAGGAGGGTGGATTTGCCAAAGATGCCGACGTTGGGGTATTGCGATGCGTGGACGTGGGTGTCTGTCGTTTTGGTGGGGTTGGTTAGCTTCAGATTGCGGGGTGGTAGCATCACAAGCCAGCCCTTCCATGGTTACGATGTCTCATTTTGCACGGAGGAGGATGCTGAGACACGTCGAACCAGACGGGCAACAGACAACTTACCGATAAAACCAGGGAAAAAGAATTGCCCCTCCTTGCCAACGTGAACCTCGACATCGCCAACCGTCCAGCCCAAGCGCGGCAGAACCTCGGCCTCGGCCCTCTTCAAATCGCAGTCCGTCTCGACCGCAACAATTGTACCGCAAGCGCTGACGCAGATGGCCGCATCGTGGAGGTACTCGAGCTGCTCCTTTGTCTTGGAGTGGATGAAGGAACCCAGGAAGAGCTTGTTCCGTGTCTGCGTCTCCGTGTCCGTTGCGGCGGCGGCGGCGGCGGGCGGTGAGTCCCGGATCATGTCGCCCATTATGCTGCAAGTATCCGTCTCTAAGCCAAGGTGAAAAATTTCTCTAAAAACGGGCTGAAACTGGAGATTGAATGATAGAGTCGTTCGCAAGGTAGGTAGGTGATCGTGACGTCGGGATAATGTGGTTTGGCGCCCGGTCTTCGGCTGTCGTCGGCAGAGTCCGCAGTTGAAACAAACCCCCACCACGATGCTCTCTCTCTCTCTCTCTCTCTCTCTTCTCTTTTTCTCTTCCGTCACGTCCTGTCCCCGTGTCTCCCGAAACGCAGGTGACAGCTACTGCTGACAAGCTTTTCGTTCACCGAGACTACCACAAGGATATGATCGGAATCAAATTGCACAAATCAATGTCCTCTAAGAATTGGAGTCACGGGATAAAGTTGAAAAGTTCCCTCAAGTAGGTAGGTAGTGCGTCAGGAAAGGCAGGATAAAGGTAGGTCTCGTCAATTCGGTACAAGTTTCCCAAAAACCCTCCCTTCAAAAGAGCAAATAGACAGCGAAGAAACTAACTAGAAAAACAAAGGAAGGGGGACGCGGTAGATATATGCAGTGCAACAGATGACGCGCATCGCTAATAGCATGTGCTTCGACCTTTTTTGTTTTGTCAGTTGCCCGGCGGCCCTCTCCTTCGGGTCTTCGGGGCTCCCCCGCTCCCCCCCTTCACCCTACCCCTCCAAGAGATAAGACGGAATACGGAGACGGACTGACAGGGGGGGTGGCCCAGCTCAACGGGACCGTCAAAGCAAAGAAGCATCCCATTCTTAGCTTGATATGACTAGTCCAACAATAGCAACAACATTGAGCAATAACATGAACAAATTTCTCTAGTGATAAAATCTGGGATTGCACTGTTGGGTTGCAGCTGCTTCTCGACTTACGGACACAAGCTCGCTCTTTCCGGGACCCCAAACAACACCACCAATGCGCGCGCCCCGCCCCCCACATCGCAACGCACCGGCACGCACGTCGCACGGCGCTCGCCGCTGGCCGACCGCAGCTTTCATTCTCCTCCACCTCCTCCGCCCGCAAATCCCAGGTTTCCCCACCCGCCTCGGCTTGCCTTCATCCGCATAGCTCTTCCCAAAGCTCCCCCCCTCCCCCCTTCCCCCCAATCCGGCAGCTTTGACCCCTCGTTCTTGAAAGCTACCGCCTGATAAGTTGATTAGCTATTGTGTTCTCGTCAGGGCGGCACGGCATACATAGTATGGCATGGCATATGTCTCAGACAGTAAAAAGATATCCCACTTGGCCCTCTCCACCGCCATCCGTCTCTGTCCATAATGGCCCTTCTCCCCCCTCGGGGCGGATAGTCGAAGTCGTCCCGTCCGTGCCCATGCTGCGCCATTCGGGAGAAGAAGCATCTGTGTTCCGGGTCCTTGCAGTCACTCTTCGTAGATCCCCCGCCGTCAAAATGGCTGTTGTGCTTGCCACTAGTCCCCAGTCATCAGTCATTGTATCACCACCCTGCCTTGTTTGCGCGTTGGACAAAGCAGTGCCATCGGACAATTTATCACACGCCTCTCGGAAACTTTCCACCTTCGTTGAACTTTAGTTGCTCTATTCTCTTCTTGTACCACCCATTAAACTCTAGAATGACAAACGCCCCAAATAAAGTAAGACCAAACACTAAGCTTTCTAAACGCAGCATGATAAAACAGTCATCAAGAAACGACATCCCTAATTTGTACAACGCTTTCGCCGTCTAGAGTCATTCAGTACCCCTGTCAGGAACCGTCTTCATTCCTCTCACTTTTGTGATTCGTAATACCGTACGTAGCCCGGACTCCTGCCCACGCCAATTGCACACAGCTTATGCTGCCGCGCCGGGGCCCTCGTGCTCCCCAGTGAGGCCGTTGACTCCGTTAGGGCCAGGACCGTCTTGGGTATACTGATCCCAGTTCGCCAAGATTTGAGCAATCTTGGGCGAGTTGGTCAACTTGTACACATCCTCAAAGTACTCCTTGGTGATGGCGAAAGGCTTCGCCGTCACGTTGGGGATGTATTTGCCAACAAGCTTGGCAGGGTCGATCGTCGTCTTGTTGATTTTCTTGAGAAGGAACGAGCGGAAAGGCTTGACGCCAGACCGCAGGAAGGTCGAGTGGAAGGGCACGTCGATACCGCGGAGAGGAATCGTTGCGAAGCCACGCTGGAGCTCCAAAGGCGTGGGCTTCTTGAGCGTAGCCTCCGCGCTGCCCTTGATGATCTCCTTGAGAGCACCCTTGGCCTCGTCAATGTTTCCACGCATCTCCTCAATGTCGATCTTCTGCTGCTTGAGGAAGTTGGTGACGCCAGTGAGCGTGTCGAGCGCACGCAAGTCACCGGCCGCAACGTACTGCATGTTGGCAATGTTGTAGTTGACGATTTCAAGGAGCCAGCCAGTCTCCTCAGAGATGCAGTCAACAACAAATTGCAGGGCCTCCTCGTTGAACGTCTTGGAGATTCTGCTTGGGTTGATGGCGCACATGGAGTAGTTGGACCGGCCAGCGGCGTCACGCTCGACAGCGACTTGCATGGTCAAGCCACGGTAGAAGACGACCGACACCAAACTCTCAATGGGCATGACCTCTGCCAAGGCGGCAAGAGCAGAGTACTCGCCTAGGGAGTGACCAGCGAAAGTGCAGTCCCGGGGAACGAGACCCTTGGACTTCATGTCCTCAAAGCTAGCCTTCTCCATGAGAGTCAGGGCGGGCTGAGTGAATTGAGTGGCGGACAGCAGGCCAGTGGGTGAGCGGTAGGTGTACGAGGTGGTCTTCTCGTCAATCTCCTTGAAGATGCGCTCAGACTTGATGCTTCCATCGGCGGCAACAGTCTCGAACGTCATAGCCATATAGTTCTGACGGATGGCCTTGCCGCGAGGGCCACCGAAGTAAACGGTTAGCTCCTTCGGGTTGTTCTTGACGATGTTGGTGATGGAGAAGCCGTAGTTGTCCAAGAGGTACTTGTCAGCACGATCCCAGACGTCCTTGGCGACGTCGCTGCTGGCGTACAGCTCCATGCCCATGCCCTGCTCTTGAGAACCTTGACCGGTGAAGACGTAGGCAGTCACTGGTTGCTCAACCTCAGCCTCACCAAGAAGGACCTTCTCCTCAGTCTCCTTGTTGCTAGCCTCGACCTTGATGATCTTGCGGCCAGAAACCATACCGACGTGCTGAAGCTTGACCTGAAGGTCGTCGTTAGGGAGCACCATACCAACCAGAGAAGCGTGGAAGCTGCGGACACGGCCAATGTTGTTCTCAGCAGCCCAGGTCTCAACCAAGCTACGAACGGCAGCGCTCGAGTACATGCCGTGGGTGATGGTGCCGGGGAGGGCAGCGTAGTTGGCAAACACGCGGGAAACGTGAATGGGGTTATAGTCACCAGAGACACGGGCATAGTTCTCATTGGTAGCAGGGGCGCGGAGCTGCAGAGGGGTGCGACCGCTGAGAGGGATGGGGTTCTCAAAGTTGAGGGGTTGGTCGAGAGGGGCACCAGTGCGCTCGAGGTAGTCGACAACAGGGTTGCCGTTAGACTGGCCGGCCTCATAGTCAACGCTGGCGACCTGGATGACCTCCTTGGTGGGAAGCTCAAGAAGGACCTGGCCCTGGGTGGAGACGCTGCTGTACATCGTCTTCGTCTTGTAGCGGTAAAAGCTCTGAAGACGGAAGGTTAGAGTCTGGCCGAGGAGGTCCAGGTCGCGAGGCAAGTCATCAGTGTTGAACCACTGCTTCGACTTAAGAACAGCGACGTCCTTGCTGGTAGCCAGGTGCAGCTGGATGGGTGTCTCCATCTTACGCTGGAATGTGTTCTCGTAGTCGGTGTAAGCACCACGGTACAAGAATTGAGAGGTGACGTCCATGACAGCCTCGCCGTCGCGGTAAATGGTGCCGCAGACTTCGACCATCTTGCCAGACTCCTGGTTGATGACAGCGTTGATCTGAGCAGTGGTAGAGACCTCGTCGCCCTTCTTAAGTGGCTCAGCACCAGGCTTCATGCGGAACTCGTTTGACAGGTGGACAAGCTTGAGCAGATCACCATCAATGGTGCGAGGAAAGATGGGCTTAGTGATGGCCTTCCAGCCGACGACGATGGCGAAATCCATGGGCGCGTAGACTGTCTTGCCGGGACGCTCAACGAAGGCCTCGCCAGTGTTGCCAACGGCGTGGATGAAATCGTTGATGCTCTCACCAGTGATGGTAGCCTTACCACCGTCGAACTTGCTGCTTACATCAGCGTCGAGGTTGAATGTCTCATCGCCGAACCACGCACGCCAGTAGAACTCCTTGATGCGGTCATTGCGGCCCTCCATGACCTCGTGGATCGGGGCGTAGCCGGCCTCAGGGTGGTAAGTGAACTTGAGGGGCAGAGCCACGGGCTTGCCGAGAGCGGTAGTATCCTTGATCATGTTGACAACGATCTCGTTCTTGCCCTCCAGCTTGACCTCGATGACGTCCACATACTGGTTGTGACGGGGCTGCTCCTTAACAATGATCTTGGTGTTCTTCGCGTCCTTGGGATTGTGGATCTCAACGAAGAGGCCGCGGGTGGGCGCGAAGATACGCTTGAGCGGGTTGGTCTGGAACTTTTGACCTTGAACAACGACCTCGGAGGTCAGAAGAGCGTGCCGCCAGCTGCGATCGGGACCAGCAAGCAGTGCCAACCAAGCATCAAGGCTGGGAAGCGTCGCGGTAGGCGATGTCGAAAGGCGATAGGTGTTCTTGTGGGCATCATCGAAGGAGACGGTTAGGCCATCGACATCCTCAACGGGGATCTCAGTCTCGATCAGCTTGCCACCGAAGTACTCGATGGTAGGAATAGCTTTCTTGTCGCCCTTGTAAAGGTCTCTAGTCAAGTACTCGACGTGCGTCTTGTGAATACCGTCAAGGATGTCCTTGATAGGCTCATCAATGACCTTGGAGAACTTGACAGCAGTAGGACCCTGAAGAATGCAGGTACGTCCAACATCCTGGCCAATGACGGCGCCAAGATCCTCAGACTGCCACAGGGAGTCCTTCTTGAAATAGAAGTCGAAGTTCTCATCCAGGGTAGGGATGAAAGTGACAGGCTTCTGGATTGGACGCAGGCAGAGCATCAAGAAGTGCTGAACATCCTGGGCGTTGATGAGCTGAGTCTCAGCATCGGGGTAGTGGGAAAGAATCTTCTCCACAGTCTCGTAAGGAGTCTGGAGGTCCTTGAAGTCCTGGAGTTGAGCAACTTGGCCAGGCTTAGAGGTGAATCGCTCCTCAACACGGCGGATGAAGTCACCGGTGAGTCTGATGAAAGTGGGGTCGATCCAGCGCTGCTCGTGACGAATGTAGAGTAAATCGACCATGCGGCGAACAACCTCACCATAGGTCATGTCCTCCAGGTCGACGGCCTGGCCAGCGCGGTTGCGTCCGAACCAAACCTTCTGGAAGTCATCGTTGAGCTTCTTGACAATGTAGTCGCGGTTCTTCTTCAACTCGGCGACACGCTTCTCCTTGGGAAGAGAGAAAATCTTCTTGTCCATCTCAGCCCAGAACAGGACACCACGAGTAGCAAGCTTGTGAATAGGCTCGCCCATCTCAGAGAGAACGGTAACGACACCACCAGTGGGTCCGGTATAAGACTTCTCCCACTCGCTGTCCTCAACACCAGGGGCGTCGATGATGGCCTGCTTAGCAGCAGGGCTGGTCTTGGCCTCCTTGGCGACCATCATGCGACTGCCGAACAGAGTACCGTCAAAAGGCATGGGAGGATAGCCGTAGCTCTTAGACCATTCACCCGTGAGGTACGGGTATGTGTCTTCGGCACCACCAAAACCGCTGCCGGCAACAAGAATGATATTCTCCTGACGACGGATGCGGGGGTACATTGTGAGGATAGGCTGATGGAAATCCTCATAAGAGTGGTGACCACCTCCACGACCACCAGTCCACTGCAAGAGAACGGGGAAGGTCGGGTTAGCCTTGGCGATGTTGATGACGGCCTGGATAGCGTCGACAGAGCCAGGCTTGAAGCTGATGTGCTTGAGACCGAGGGTGTCAATGTACTCCTGAGCGACTTCGACGGAAGGGACTCCAGCACCAATGGTCAGACCCTCGATGGGAACACCCTCGGCTCTGAGTCTTCCGAGCATCGGAATTTGCCATTGCATGGCACGGGGGTTGACATAGATCAAGTTGACGCCAATGCCACGTCCAGCTGGGATGGCACCCTCGATCTTTCTCAGGGCGGCAGTCATCATGCCAGGGTCGAAGTAACCACCACCGGCCAACTCAATGTGGTAGCCAGCGTTCATGGTTGCAGCGACGAAGTCCCAAGGGACCGTGCAAGGAGTCATACCGGCGACGACGATGGGAGGAAGGCCCAGCAATCTGCTCATCTTGGTATCGACGTAAGTGTCGCCGTTGGATGTGCTGACTAGACGCGGACCGAACTCCTTAACCCAATCCACGGCATATCTGACCGCGTGCTCCTCGTCACGGTCAAAGAGCTCGGGCTTGTAGCCGATTTCAGTGATGGAGCCGTCGACGGAACCGGCAAGGATGACGCGGACACCAGTACCCTCCTTGTTTCGGCTGGTGAGAACACCCAAGCCAGAAATACCGCCAGGGCCGAAGTCCAGGACGTGGGTGGCTTGAGGGAAAACGGTGGCCTTCTCCCAGTTGACGGGGTCTCTGGTGATGAGACGGATGAGAGTAGGCACGATGTTGCTGTCGTCAGTCTCCCGAAGATCCTTTCCGGTGTTAGTGTCGAAGACCGCGGTGCCCAGAGACTTGGAGGGGATCTTGATGTTCTTCAAGTCCTCATCAATTAACTCCGTTGCCTCAGCAAGGTACTTGCTGTGGAATGGCGCGGTGATGGGCAGGAAGCGGTGGACGAAGCGAAGCTTTCGCTGGGTGTGAGGGATACGGTTTTGGTCCAAACCGGTGGGCGCCTTCACCTTGCGCAGCTGGGCATTAAGACCGTACAGGGAAATGGGGGGACCCGTAACGACCAAGTTGCGCGGGCTGTTGATGAGGGAGATGGAGATGTGACGATCAGCGGGTAGGTACTTGTTGGTCGCATCAATGTGCTTCTGGACCTCAGCCTGGGAGAGGTCTCTGATGCTAAGCATGGGTGTGGGTGTGCCCTCGCCGTTGTCAGCCGACTCTCTCAGCATGGTGGGCGTCAACGAAGTGCGGGGGAACACCTGCTGGCTACGAGCACCGATCCAGAAGAGGATTGTGAGCGCAGATGGTGCAAGCTCCTTCCACGACTCCCAGGACTCGGCTGCAGCCGTGATAGCGGCGAGCACAATGCCCTGGGAGTGACCAGTAGTACCGCTGATCTGATCACGGAGCAGACCAGGGTGAACGCCAAGCACCTTGCAAGTGACCTCGTAGTGGGCAAGCTGGACGAGACCAATCAAGGGGAAGCTGACGGGGGCTGAGATCAGGTAGTCGACATCAGGAGTTGCATCCTCGCTCTCAAGCCATCTCATGATATCCAAGCCCTTGGGGTACAGCTTTTCAGCCTCGGGGTGCTTGGAGAGATTCTGGAGGAGCTCGGCCGCGTTCAAAATAAGCTCGCCGACAAAGGGGTTGTATGTCTTGTAGATCTCGCGCAATTCCTCGAAGTACTCTTCGATGTTGCCTTGACCACCGAAAATGGTGTAGATATCGGCGGAGCCATCGTCAGATGCGCGGAACAGCGCTGAACCGTAGGCCTTGATGGAGCGACCAGTGGTTTGTCTGGCTTGGTAGTAGCTGCGGATGACAACCAACTTTTTGGCATCAATGCCGGGCAGCGTGGCAGCAAGGGCGTGGACCTCGTTGCCCTGGAGGTAGCCGCGCTCGAACTCGTTAAGGATAAGCTTCAGGACCTCCTCGTATGAGCCCGACTCGTCGTCCTCGCCCTTCTCGACCTCGTCGGCGACGAATCCCATGTATCTCGCAACCAGCTCTGCAACGGACGAAGGCTCGTCGTCTTGAGCAAGCTCATCTGTGGCGGTGGGGAGAGTGGCATTGAAGCGATCCTTCAATTGCGAGGCATGGAAGTGCAGTGCGGTCGGTACGAGGAGAGAGGTCTCGAGGGAACCGTGACGGAGAGTGAGGGGTCGCAGAGAAGCGTTGGATCGAGGGGTAGAAACGCCCGTTTGGGGGCCAGTTCCGGTACCGTACATGGTGATGACAATTTTGGGGGTATCAAGAAGAGGTGTGAAGTTTTTTCGTGCTACGAATGGAGCTTTGCTCGCCACGTTTGTTAGCCGAGACGTCCTTGTTTTTTCCCACTTCTCCCCTGCTGATCCAGAGGTCTCCAGCGGGAGAGAGATAAGGAGACCGAGGTGGCTTACCTGTGTCTGACTCCGTAAACTCAGCGAAGAGCAGGAGGCAGCTAGTTCAAGATGCTCCGGTATGGCGGGGAAGGGTGAGGCTGGTGACGGCAGCAGTAATGTCGTGTCTTGAGATATTGTGGGGGGTGGTCGTCCAGAGCTTTCTCTCCGATTATCCGAGAGCAATTGGTGGTCGATGAAGGACAAGGAAAGGAAAACGAGAAGACTGCCTGCAAGTTCTGTCCTTGACGTGGAGTTGCGGGAGGGAAGAGCAAGTGAGTGGCAGATGGCAGCTTAAAGAAGAGTGGGATGGTGAGCAAGGGAAAGTTGGGAGGGTTGTTGGAGGAGGTTATGATGGGAAGGCGAGGCAATTGAAGTGTATCCCTTTGGACTTTTTTTCTGCTGCGGCCCCGGTCTGGGTCCCTGCTGGCTTTCTTGGGGGAGTGTGAGTGAGTGAGTGAGAAGCGTGTGTCTTCCCGGGTCTGTCTCAATAAGTGGATACGGATTGATTGGGATTGTGGGATTGAGGACTGGGACTGGGACTTTCACGCCATCATTGAGGAGGGAGAGGGACGGCGTGTGGTGTGTGGACGGTGAAGTGGATGGATGGATCCAACCTTTGGCCAGGTATCCGTACCTCCTGCTTCTCGTCCTTTCGGTTTGTTTTTCTTTTCGTGAGAGTGAGGTCAATCCCACCAACGTAATTGGAGGCGTATGGTCCAGTTTGGTCCCCTTTGGTGTGTTTATGAGGGGTGGAAAAGGGAGGTACCCAGAACAGGGACAGGTACAGGGACAGACACGCAGAGAAGACGAGATGGAACTCAACGATTAAAAAAAACAGGCTGGGATCATTTTGGGACATTGGAATGAATCCAGTTGGTCCGGACTGGCGGAGCAAAGGCACGTTGGACCGGTAGGTACCTATTCGAGTTCACAGCAAGGTACTCGGTACCTACCTTGTCTGCTTCACTTTGCACTTGCAAGGCAGGTACGGGTCGACGGATGGGAGGTACCTGTGCCTTTCCCGGCTCAAGGCAAGGCTCAAGCGACAGTAGCGGAAAGTGCAGGGAAGGTAGCAGTTGGCCGTTTGCTGGCGTCAAGCGGTGCCTGCCTGGTCCCGCGACAAGTGCCCAATTGGTGCGTGTTCGTGTGTCAATGCCACTGTCTGTGTTCAGTGTGCTCTGCTTGCTCTTTCTTGCCATTGCATCTCTCCAGAAGTCTCAAATCTCAATGTCTCGCCAATTTTTTTTTTTTAGTTCTGTTGGGGATGGTCGTACACCCCAATCCACCCCTCCAGCTCCACCCTTGACTTCATGCAGCCCGAATGATCCGCAAGGTGCCGCTGTTGGAGAACGGGCGCCAATGTACCGGTACTTGTCCTCGCTCGACTTCAGGTTGACTGCTTGCTCGCCTTCTCTTCCACGCATGGCATCCAACACTCTTCCCAAGTTCCCTCCCCTCCAAAGCGTCGCTTCGATGATGGCGGGACCGTGGACGCAACCACAACCTACTCTGTACGGATTGTGTGTATCTTGCCTCCGGATCTTTGCCGCGACCTCTTAGCTCATCGCACCGGCGCCGTCTTCCTCGAGTCTTGAGATGCTGGATCAACGGACGCACGAATCCTCGGCCAAATGGCATCATTTCGGCTCTTGGGCTTTGGCTTGCACCACACTTTCCAACAAACCCGCTGCTACCTATTAAGCAAACCGTACTTGCTACGCACGCCGATAAGATGCCGAGCTGCTACCCCGGATGCAACAAACTGACGATAACGAGGCCAAAACTTTCGCGCCGCCGCGGACCATCTCGAGTTCTTCTGCGCGACATCGCTCGATGCCAAGTTGCCTCCCAGAGCACCCCAAGTAAGTTGTCAAGCCTCGCCTCTTCCCTGGATGGACTCACTTTGAAAAGGTATTGCCCACCTGAACTTGGACCCTAAAGTCCCACATATGCGGGATCCCACCAAGTACAATGTACTCGCGGCCCCCCGTTACGTTCCCGCAACTCCCTGGCCGGCTCAGAGGCGGTCAACATCCCTAGCGTCGCAATCAAGTTTCTGCCGTCTCCTTCTCCCCACCGCTTTCACCCCACGCCTGGGGCTGGATGCTGGGGAGGATGGGAAATTCGCGGGACCCTGAGGAAGGGGATCCCGCAGGGAGAACGGCATGTACACATTCGATGTACCGATACCAGCCGCCACACCGCACTCACAGGTCTGGCCTGGCTTGCTGGGGCGGGAGCTATCTCTGTGCCATGCCACGCCGCCCACGCGGACGGTCCTCGCGGAATGCAAGCCCGGCGCAACTGTTCTGTTTCTCCCCTTGGAAGACGTGGAGGGGTAATAACTAGCGCTGAGAATCGTACCTGGGCACCAATTCAGTGAGACATACCATCTGCCCGCTGCCCAGCCCAGCCCAGCACTTTTAAGCATGAACTGATGAGGAATAAGGCTGGAATTCTCGAATATTGACAATTGTTGCACCGAGAAAATGCTCTCGGTCTCCGATGGCTCAATGTTGTCTCTCGGTCGGCTCGGGCGAGCTGAATTGAGGGTTCAAAAAATGCTCCTGGTGAAGGGCGGCCAGAGACATCCTGTGGTTCGCAGACTGTAACACATCACAATGGTTTGTTGCCTGAGTCTTCTGTCAACTGGGCGTCTTCACCCACCTTTCGTGGCTCGTCTACTGAAGAACTGAAGCGACCCGTCGTAGGCCACCGAAAGGTCAGCAACAGCCTACCTACGTTAGTGAACTGAGCAGTTCCTAGCCAGGGCTTGAGCTGAAGCAGACGAAGCCCCTCAAACAGCAGACACGAACCTCGACAAAAAAAAAAAGCTTGGGTCAACCCGTTGTCAACTCTAGTTGCCAAGTATCGATACATTGGCCCCCAATCCAACTGTGGCGGGTTCCCGAAGCAGCGACCACTTCTGCCCCTCCTCACCCTCCATTTCCCATTTACCCCTTCCACTCTTCCATCTCCTTCTGCTTGCAATGTGGAGGCCTTTTCTTTGGTTTGTTGCTCAGGAGTTACGGTTGTTCGTTTCCGAACTCCCGTTGGTTGACGGACCAGCAGATATCTTATCATGGCACCACTTTCCCACAACTTGCCGCACTCGTACCGTGTTTGCACAAGTACCTACCGCATACTACGACTATTCCGTTGTTGACACCTTTCAGAACATACATAGTAGTCGTCGCTGTGAAGAGCCGTAGCTCTATCCGTATCTCTTATCGGTATCGGTGTCGACGTCGCGCCAAGCATCAAAGCTCCAACAAGCTCCAGCTCCCCCTCCTCTGAAAGAGAAAGTATATGGACAGTCGTTGAGTGTCGCAAGAAACTGTGACCAACAGGAAGGCAGCGATAAGGATGAGCTGATAGAGATGCAATCAGAGTTAAGAGTCGTCGGAACGGGTACATCTAAGGTCAAAGGTGAGGTGAAGATGGGGAGGTCTCAGAGACTTACACAGCAGACAGAGCCTCGCGTCGAGCTAACGTTTGCTTCACGCACTAAGTCGACTCGAGGACTCGAGGGGCAGGTATGGCGGGCACTAGCCCGATTCCAACATTCCGGCAGCTCGGGAAAGGGACGCGAGGAAGTGGAAGTCAGACAGAGAGATGGCGAGAAAAGTCGGGAATTGAACGCGCGCCACAGGAGGCTAACAACAGCGCCCAGCCGTGCCAGCCCAGGCCAGCAGTAGAACCCGATAGCTAGCAAGCCTTGGATGTGAAGCTGCAAATCAGGTACAGCTACTTGCCAGGTCTTGTGTTGTCTCATCCGGCCTCGCGACATGGCACGTACCCGCACTTCGCATTACACGACAGCAGGCTGGCTTGAAGAGCAGACAAGCCGCGAAATCTCAAGGTTCTTTGACCAAGGACCGAGATAAGATAGCGAGGCGCACGGAGGGAGTCACTTGAGACTCGTCAATAATGCATGCACCACGATGATGCCGCAGCTGCCACTTTGCTCGTTCTCTCGCACAGAAGACGAAGAGCACTGACTGGCTCCGGTCTAGCCAGGTGACATGTTATCTTACGTATCAGTGTCTAATGGTGAAGAAAGCTTGGCCCCAAAAAATTCATGCTTTCCGTGGCTTGGATGTGATGATTCGTAAAGCTCTCATCATCATACACATAACACATAACACATCATAACTCTCCGTACGTGAGGTCGAGGTAGCTTCAGGTACACACAGTAAGTAATGTAGATAGTATGGGGGAGGTATTTTGAAACCGGTCACTCATCACGTCTTCTTGATGGGCTGGATGGCTTACCCGAAACTTTTTTGCGGAGGTGATGCCTCAACTCCAAGAGTCCAACGTCAACTTCCATGGCATCAATGACGGACTGCCTCCCTACCATCCCTCCCAAAAGATGTGCTCCACCGTCCCACCCTGTATTCCCCCAATGAAATGGTTTTGTGGGGAAGGCCCCCCTGATCATCCCATGCTCGATTGGGGAAAGCGTCTGAATATGGTTGAGGAGCTTTGCCAGGCGTTGCAGCAACCCAAGAAAAGAAGAGCCAGCAGCCACATCCCACTGACCACACACCTCCCCGGTAATCTACACGCCAGCAGCTTCTTCCCACCTGCATGGGGGGAACATGGAAGGGACAACGCGTGCCGGCAAGTTCACGTCTCCCATCGCGAAGCAAGGTAGGTTGGCCCCACTTGTCTGTTCCTCCCAGTCGAGGGCCCTGCCGCTTTTCTCCCAGGAGACAGCAATAGAAGACGGAAAAAAAAAAGAAAAGAAAAAAAGGGAAAAAGGGACAGCCTGTCGAGTGTCTTGAGAGACACCACCTGTCCATGGATCCATCCACCTTCACTTGAGTATCCAGTGGATGTACCTACACCACCGCCTACGCGCTTGTACCTTGTACCTTGCCTCGCCCCAGGTACCTCGACATTGGGAAAAGCCTCCATCGCACTCCCTCTCACGCACTCTGCTCATCTTCCTTGAGCCGGTGGGGGCCCTTGCCTGGTTCAACAATCACCTTTTTTTCCTGACGGGACCTGTTGTTCCCATCCCTCCCTTTCCAGTTGGTGTCCTCTCCTCACAAAGTAGACGCCCCCCAAGAAAGTCAATCAAGTGCCAGTGACCCGATATCGAGGGGCCAGAGCCGTCGACTTTCAACTTGTCTCTCTTTTTTTTTCAATCAAATCCAGCCATCTTCCCTTCATCCGCATCCTCCCCAAACCACTTCTACATCTCCCTCGCTCGCCTTCGCCAGTTTGTCCCTCCCTCTCCCCGGCGCGGACTTGATTCTCCCTAGAACAGCCATCCACTGTCCAGATTGGAAAAAAGTCTTGCGAGCTCTGTCTGCTTCACATATACCCTCACCGCAGACACCAGCGACAAATACACTGTTCCAGGATTCCGATTCTCCCACGGCCTCCCACGGACAGCAAATACCCTCCTAAACGTCAAAACTTCGACGACGACTAGATACCCTCAGTTTCCCGGTTCTCCTCCCAGCTCCGCGTCATTGAGCTTCCAGCTCCTCCCAGCTGTTTATCATGCGTCCCGAAGTCGAGCAAGAGCTTGCCCATACTCTCCTTGTGGAGCTCCTTGCCTACCAATTCGCCTCACCCGTGCGGTGGATTGAGACCCAAGATGTTTTCCTCGCCGAAAAGACCGCCGAGAGGGTGGTTGAAATCGGTCCCGCTGATACCCTTGGTGTGATGGCCAAGCGCACCCTCGCCTCAAAGTACGAAGCCTACGATGCCGCCAAGTCAGTCCAGCGTCAAATCCTCTGCTACAACAAGGATGCAAAGGAAATTTACTACGAGGCCGACCCTATCGAGGAGGAGCCAGAGCCTGCTGCCGCTTCATCTAGCGCGCCGGCCGCTGCTTCTTCCTCTGCCCCTGCGGCTGCTGCCGCTCCCGCTGTTGCCGCTCCCCCGCCCAGCGCCGGCCCTGCCGCTCAGGTTGCCGACGCCCCCGTTCAGGCTATCGATATTCTGCGAGCTCTTATTGCTCAGAAGCTCAAGAAGCCCTTGGCTGAGGTCCCCTTGAGCAAGGCCATCAAGGACCTTGTTGGCGGTGAGTAGCGAAATTTTCAAACTCCACACTACCAGTCGTAGCAACCTGCTGATCCGCTGTAAACAGGTAAATCCACCCTTCAGAACGAAATCCTTGGTGACCTCGGCAAGGAATTTGGATCAACACCAGAGAAGCCTGAAGATGTTCCTCTTGACGAGCTCGGTTCCTCCATGCAGGCCACCTTCGATGGCCAGCTCGGCAAGCAATCTCAGGCTCTTATTGCCCGCTTAATCTCCTCCAAGATGCCCGGTGGCTTCAACATCACGGCCGCGAGAAAATACCTCGAGACAAGATGGGGCTTGGCTTCAGGAAGACAAGACGGCACTCTTCTGCTTGCTCTGACCATGGAGCCTGCTGCCCGTTTGGGATCCGAGGCGGACGCCAAGGCTTTCCTGGACGACGTCACCCAGAAGTATGCTGTTACCGCCGGTATTAGCTTGACCACTCCTCAAGCTGGCGCTGCGGCTGGCGGCTCTGGTGGTGGCATGATGATGGACCCCGCGGCTATCGATGCTCTCACCAAGGACCAGCGCGCCCTCTTCAAGCAGCAGCTCGAGCTCCTCGCGAGATACCTCAAGCTGGATCTCCGTGCCGGCGACAAGGCCTACCTCAACTCTCAGGAGTCCGAGAAGGTCCTCCAGTCTCAGATCGACCTCTGGACTGCAGAGCACGGCGACTTCTACGCTGCCGGCATTCAACCCGTCTTCAGCTCCCTCAAGGCTCGCTCCTACGATTCGTCCTGGAACTGGGCACGCCAAGATGCCCTCCACATGTATTATGACATCATTTTCGGCCGCCTCAAGGCTGTCGACCGTGAGATTGTCAGCCAGTGCATCCGCATCATGAACCGCTCCAACCCCACCCTCGTTGAGTTCATGCAGTACCACATTGATAACTGCCCTGCGGAGCGCGGAGAGACGTACAAGCTCGCCAAGGAGCTCGGTGAGCAGCTCATTGAGAACTGCAAAGAGGTCCTCAACGCCAACCCCGTCTACAAGGACGTTGCCGTTCCCACCGGTCCCCAGACCACAGTCGACGCTCGCGGTAACCTCAACTACGAGGAAGTCCCCCGTGCCAGCTGCCGCAAGCTGGAGCACTACGTCCAGCAGATGGCTGAAGGCGGTAAGATTTCCGAGTACGGCAACCGCACCAAGGTTCAGAACGATCTGCGCCGCATCTACAAGCTCATCAAGGAGCAGCACAAGATGTCCAAGACTTCGCAGCTCGAGATTAAAAACCTCTACGGCGATGTTCTGCGTTCTCTCGCGATGAATGAGAACCAGATCATTCCCAACGAGGATAGCCCCTCCAAGAAGGCCAAGCCCGGCAAGGTCGAGACCATTCCCTTCTTGCACCTCAAGCGGAAGAGCCTTCACGGCTGGGACTACAGTAAGAAGCTCACCGGCTACTACTTGCAGTCTCTTGAGGAGGCCGCTAAGGATGGTGTCACCTTCGCTGGCAAGCACGCCCTTATGACTGGTGCCGGCGCCGGCTCCATCGGTGCCGAGGTCCTGCAGGGTCTTATCAGCGGTGGTGCCAAGGTTGTCGTGACCACCAGCAGATTCTCTCGCGAGGTCACTGAATACTACCAGTCCATGTACACCCGTTTCGGTGCTCGTGGCTCCCAGCTTGTTGTTGTGCCCTTCAACCAGGGTAGCAAGCAGGACTGTGAGGCTCTCATCGATTACATCTACGACCCCAAGAACGGCCTCGGCTGGGATCTGGACTTCATCGTGCCTTTCGCTGCCATCCCTGAGAACGGCCGCCAGATCGACCAGATTGACTCCCGATCTGAGCTGGCTCACCGCATCATGTTGACCAACTTGCTCCGCATCCTCGGAAGCGTCAAGACCCAGAAGGCCGACCGTGGCTTCGAGACCCGCCCTGCCCAGGTTGTCCTGCCTCTTTCCCCCAACCACGGCACCTTTGGTAACGATGGTCTTTACTCCGAGTCCAAGCTTGCGCTGGAGACTCTCTTCAACAGATGGCACTCTGAGGACTGGGGTCAGTACCTCACCATTTGCGGTGCCGTCATTGGCTGGACTCGTGGCACCGGTCTTATGAGCGGCAACAACGTTGTTGCCGAGGGTGTCGAGGCTTTTGGCGTTCGCACCTTCTCCCAGCAGGAGATGGCTTTCAACCTCTTGGGTCTCATGTCGCCTGCTGTTGTTGACCTCTGCCAGAGCGAGCCTGTCTTCGCTGACCTGAACGGTGGTCTCCAGTTTATCCCCGACCTCAACCAGACCATGACCAAGCTTCGCAAGGATATCATGGAGACCAGCGAGGTCCGCCGTGCTGTCACGAAGGAGACTGCTATTGAGAACAAGGTTGTCAACGGTCCCAACTCTGAGGCTCTGTACAAGAAGACACTTGTTGAACCCCGTGCCAACCTCAAGTTCGACTTCCCTACCCTGCCTGATTGGGAGGAGGAGATTGCTCCCCTCAACGACCGCCTCAAGGGCATGGTTGACTTGGAGAAGGTTGTCGTCGTCACCGGTTTTGCCGAAGTTGGTCCTTGGGGTAACTCCCGTACCCGTTGGGAGATGGAGGCTCACGGCGAGTTCTCTCTCGAGGGTTGCGTTGAGATGGCCTGGATCATGGGTCTGATCAAGAACCACAACGGTCCCATCAAGGGCAAGCCTGCTCCCTACTCCGGCTGGGTCGATGCCAAGACTGGCGAGCCCGTCGATGACAAGGACATCAAGCAGAAGTACGAGAAGTACATCCTCGAGCACTCGGGTATCCGTCTGATTGAGCCTGAGCTCTTTGGCGGCTACGATCCCGAGCAGAAGCAGCTTCTTCATGAGGTTGTCATCGAGGAGGACCTCGAGCCCTTCGAGGCGTCCAAGGAGACTGCCGAGGAGTTCAAGCGTGAGCACGGCGACAAGGTCGAGATCTTCGAGATCCCTGAGTCTGGCGAGTACATTGTCCGCATGAAGAAGGGGGCCGCTCTGTTGATCCCCAAGGCTCTCCGCTTCGACAGACTCGTCGCTGGCCAGATCCCCACTGGGTGGGACGCCAAGAGATATGGTGTTCCCGAGGACATCGTCTCCCAGGTCGACCCTGTCACGCTCTTCGTCCTCGTTTCCGTAGCCGAGACTCTGCTGTCGGCCGGTATCACCGACCCCTACGAGTTCTACAAGTACGTCCACGTTTCTGAGGTGGGCAACTGTATCGGATCCGGTATGGGAGGAGCCGGCGCTCTCCGCGGCATGCACAGAGACCGTTACCTGGACAAGCCTGTCCAGAATGACATTCTCCAGGAGTCATTCATCAACACCATGGCCGCTTGGGTTAACATGCTGTTGATCTCTTCCTCCGGTCCCATCAAGACCCCCGTCGGTGCTTGCGCCACCGCTGTCGAGTCCGTCGATATCGGTTACGAGACCATCATGGAAGGCAAGGCTCGCATCGTCTTCGTCGGTGGTTTCGATGACTTCGGTGAGGAGGGCTCTTACGAGTTCGCCAACATGAAGGCCACCAGCAACGCCGTTGATGAGATTGCCCACGGCCGCACCCCCGGCGAGATGTCGCGTCCCACCACCACCACTCGTAATGGATTCATGGAGTCCCAGGGTTGCGGTGTCCAGCTGATCATGACCGCCAAGCTCGCCCTTGACATGGGCATGCCCATCCACGGTATTCTGGCTTTGACCACCACTGCCACCGACAAGATTGGCCGATCCGTTCCCGCTCCTGGCCAAGGTGTGTTGACCACTGCCCGCGAGCACGCCGGCAAGTTCCCCTCGCCTCTGCTCGACATCAATTACCGTCGCCGCCAGATCGAGCTCCGCAAGAAGCAGATCAAGCAGTGGCAAGAGTCTGAGCTCGAATACCTCTACGACGAGGTCGAGGCCATCAAGGCTCAGGGCCAGGAGGTCAACGAGAAGGAGTACGCTCACGACCGCGCCGAGCACATCAAGAAGGAGGCAGAGCGCCAAGAGAAGGATGTCCTGCGCAGCCTCGGCAACAACTTCTGGAAGAACAACCCGGAGATTGCTCCTCTTCGTGGTGCCCTCGCTACCTGGGGTCTCACCATCGACGACCTCGAGGTCGCTTCTTTCCACGGAACCTCAACCAAGGCCAACGACAAGAACGAGTCTTCCGTCATCTGCCAACAGCTCCGCCACCTCGGCCGCAAGAAGGGCAACGCTGTCATGGGTATCTTCCAGAAGTACCTCACTGGTCACCCCAAGGGTGCTGCCGGTGCCTGGATGATGAACGGCTGCTTGCAGGTGCTCAACACCGGTTTGGTTCCGGGCAACCGCAATGCCGACAACGTCGATCCCATTATGGAGCAGTTTGACATGATTGTTTACCCCAGCCGCACCATCCAGACCGATGGTATCAAGGCCTTCTCCGTCACCTCTTTCGGTTTCGGTCAGAAGGGTGCTCAGGCCATCGGTGTCCACCCCAAGTACCTCTTCGCTACCCTGGACGAGAAGACGTACGAGGAGTACTCGGCCAAGGTCAACGCTCGCCAAAAGAAGGCTTACAGCTTCTTCCACAAGGGCCTGGTCAACAACACGCTCTTCGTGCCCAAGTCCAACGCTCCGTACACGGATGAGCAGCTCAGCAAGGTTCTCCTGAACCCTGATGCTCGCGTCACCGAGGACAAGAAGACCTCGACCATCTCTTACCCCTCCAACTTCATGAAGGCATCTGAGAAGACTGTCACCTCCACGGCGGCCAAGGCCACCCAGGACATGATGGAGGGTTTGGCCAAGAAGGTTGTCAACAAGAACAGCAACGTCGGTGTTGACGTTGAGGACATATCTGCCATCAACATTGAGAACGAGACGTTCATTGAGCGCAACTTCACCGCCGGTGAGATCAAGTACTGCCAGGCCGCAGCCAGCCCCCAGAGCTCATTCGCTGGCCGGTGGAGCGCAAAGGAGGCCGTCTTCAAGTCGCTTGGCGTCTCTAGCAAGGGTGCCGGTGCGCCGCTGAAGGACATTGAGATTGCCAAGGATGAGTCAGGCGCCCCGTTGGTCAAGGTAAGCTCAATTCACCATACAAGAGCTTATTGCAATCGTTTACTAACATGAGAACCAGCTCCACGGCGAAGCAGCTGCTGCCGCCAAGAAGGTTGGCCTTTCGGACATTAGCGTCTCGATTTCACACTCGGAGACGCAAGCGATTGCGGTGGCCGTGGCGAACTTTTAAAAAAGCGGGTAGACTGTACAATGCATTTCTAGTTCATGGGATATAGGCAGGCATGGGATCTTGCTTGTTCACTTTGGTCGTGTTTTGACAACATACAAGCCTGGGAGTATAGATTGCTGGTACACTTTGGGAGGAGTGTAGCCGCATGATCATCATCGTCGGATGAATTGACGAGTAATGCACGAGTTGGGAACGGCGCAACAATGATAGAAGCCAGTTCCTCATTGCCACAATAGAATCTGTATCAACCATCTCGGTGCCTTGAAAATGACTTGATGATGCCGCGGGTACAGCTTTCAACACGGGTTTGGGGAAGGATGGAAGCAAAGTAAAGCAAAGCTCTACCCCGCCTTGTGAGCGACCACTCATCCAAGTCTGCTCCCTTTGCCCATCTGTTCGGGCGAAAAGCGGCGATCAGGATGCCTGCAATGCAACGTGATCCTGGTTTCGTGCCATGGGAATCCAGGACGCCCGTCTGATGAATGGGATGAACTGACGAGGTGGGGGGCAGCTCACAACGTGGACAGTGATTCGGTTGGCATGCGCGAATGATTGGAAAGCAAGGGACATTGGATCAGAGGGATGGACTACATGGCGATGCAGGAGGGCTTGTTGGACTTGGTGATGTCGTCAACAGCGTTGACGGTGGGTGTCGGCGGTTGAGATTTGGGGTGATGGTTTTTCTGAGAAGGTGGACGGACGCTGGGACATTTCGGGAGGCGTAACCTAAGGCTGTGTGCCGTTGCAGAACGGTGACGGCATGTACCTCCTAGCTCAAGGAGGCGGCTTAGACGTGCAGCATCTGGCGTCCGACACACGTTGGTGTCTGTGAAGTGTGAAAAAATGAAGTAACAAAAGAGGTGACGAACAGCGTCGGTTGGTAGAAATGCAGTGGTGTTTTATTTCGGCTTGCGCGTTCTTTACTTTCGCGTCCTCGTTTTGTTTCAGTGTTTATCTCCGTTTCTTGTGACATCTTGTGTCTTCCCCCCCCTCGGTCGCCTTATGGAGTGGGAGGTTCGTCTGATGTGAGAATGGGTGTTGTTGGTTTTCTTGTTGTTGTTTCTTGAGACTGACAGGAGGTGAGGCTAGAGAAACAGTTCAAACATGGGCCACGTACGTAGTAAAGAGGGTAT